>NW_027397109.1:5982504-6162944 GCF_003265705.2 Callorhinus ursinus
GATGGCTGCATAATATTCCATTGTGTATATATACCACATCTTCTTTATCCATTCGTCTGTCGATGGACATCTTGGCTCTTTCCATAGTTTGGCTATTGTGGACACTGCTGCAATAAATATTGGGGTGCACGTACCCCTTTGGATCCCTACATTTGTATCTTTGTGGTAAATACCCAGTAGTGCAATTTCTGGATCATATGGTAGCTCTATTTTCAACTTTTTGAGGAACCTCCATACTGTTTTCCAGAGTGGTTGCACCAGCTTGCATTCCCACCAACAGTGTAGGAGGGTTCCCCTTTCTCCGCATCCCTGCCAACATCTGTCATTTCCCGACTTGTTAATTTTAGCCATTCTGACTGGTGTGAACACCCAGGATTTTGTTGTGACATCACTAGCACGTTCCAAATGTTGACCGATGCCTCAAAGTAAATTTAAGCCAATCGAGGACCAACATTGCAAGGGCTGAACAAAGCCTGCCTGATGGCCGGACACCCCCAGTCTGGGACCAGTCATACAGTTTCTGCTGTGTTATTGTGCAGAGTTCACCTAATTGTTCACGCCCGCAGGGTTAAGAGGGGATAAAATTCATAAAGCAGCTCTCACACTCAAGACTGGCAAAGGCCTAATTGCAACTTCTATGTACCTCCTAAATTGCTACCTGTTATTTAATCTGCGAGAATGCAAAACAAAACAAAAACAGGATATAGCCCATATGATGCTCTGTTTCTCTGTAACCTAACTGCCCTCTCTAACACCTTTTATAGGCCAAGGGTTCGCTGGCTGTTGTGTTGTTGTTTTGTTTTGTTTTGTTTTTGAGCTCTTGAGGACACTGAGTTGGCAACCATTTATTGTTGCCTCCTTCTTGCAAGCATTGTGCTAATCATTGGGGACCTAAATGAATAATAACATGGATGTGGGCCCAAAAGTAAGAAAATAAAACAAAGAATTCTAATGAAATACCATGAGTGCTAAGATAGGGGAAGATCAGGATACCATGGGACCTAACTCTGTGTAGGCACTTCCTGAAAGTTACACATAGGCTGGATCCTGAAAAAAGCCTCAGAGGAGAGAGTAAAGAAGGGAAGGTCATGTGGAGATGAGATCAAGGTGAGCAGGGAACCCCTGGGGAACCGAAAGAAGTCTGGCAGGGTAGAGCCATATGAAGAGGAGGGGAGGAAAGATGTGGCTACGCTCACATCAAGGGGGGATTTGTCTGGGATTTATCTTGGGGGGGACAGGGCATTGGCACTGATAAAGTCCCCCTCCAGAGGCATGTATGAAATGGAGGAGCAGGCATATGTCCTGAGTTGGACACCGTGTTTGCTTTGCCCTTGCGTCCAAGGTCTTTGTTCTCACAGCTCTGGAGGTCTGGATTCACTAACCCACACAGCTCATCATACTCCCTCGCGGGAAGCAATTCATTTTTATTATCCCATCATTTCTATAGATATCTGCTTAATAAATGCATCTAGAAATAGCACTCAAACATGATTTGAAGCAATTCATTTTCTCTCTTGGAGCACAGATGAATTGGGTGTAACGTCAGTCTTGACAATACTGATTCCATTCACCACAATATTATTGGGATGGAAATTCTTTTGCAAACTAAAGTCTCTGGAAGTAATTTCTTTTTTTTTTTCTTTAAATTTTTTATTGTTATGTTAATCACCATACATTACATCATTAGTTTTTGATGTAGTGTTCCATGATTCATTGTGCATAACACCCCCAGTGCTCCATGCAGAACGTGCCCTCTTTAATACCCATCACTGGGCTAACCCATCCCCCCACCCCCCTCCCCTCTAGAACCCTCAGTTTGTTTTTCAGAGTCCATCGTCTCTCATGGTTCGTCTCCCCCTCCGATTTACTCCCCTTCATTCTTCCCTTCCTGCTATCTTCTTTTTTTTTGGAAGTAATTTCTTATTGATACATAAAACAAGCACTTATTGAACACCTACAATGCACAGAAAATTGTGCCAGATGTTATGTTGGTATTTCTTTAACTGTCACATAGCTCTTTTCTCTCCATAGCAGGGAAACTTGATAAAGACCAAATTTCCTCATTTTAAATTTCCTAAAATGCTGACCTGAAGGTTTTGCTATAGCAAACATATCAAGTAATTGAGAGCATAGCACCATTCTTCATGTTTTATACAAGGTATTACCCGAGTGCTTTATTCTCAAACAGAAAGAGGGAAAAATAATGAGGACTCTGAAAGAGCCCAAAGTTTTCATAACCACAGCTAACTAATTTCCCTTTTGAAAAATGTGAAATGATGCTTGGACGTTTATTATCACCACTGTTAACAGCAGTATTGAAATGAACAAGAGCAGTCCCTTGGAGCATGTGGAAATGAAGAACATGTGGAAAAGGTTTGTCAGACTGTCCTCATTTTAGAAAAAAAGAACAAACAAGGAAGTCCAGTACAGAACCTGAGGGCAGAAGTTACAGACAGTGCTGGCTAGCTGTGAACAATTCTGGATGCAACGCCCCATGCTATGGTCAGACCTCCACATGAGTCCACCAGACCCACGATAGAAACAGTCATTGTAGATGCAACTGAACTTAGCAAATAAAGTTCAGCACCCTTAAAAATCTATCGATCCTAAACTGTGTGAGCACATGCTCTTGACTTTTAAAATGACCGGTGATCCAACAGCCAAACTATGGAAAGAGTCAAGATGTCCATCGACAGATGAATGGATAAAGAAGATGTGGTATATATATATACAATGGAATATCATGCAGCCATAAAAAGGAATGAAATCTTGCCATTTGCAATGACGTGGATGGAACTGGAGGGTGTTATGCTGAGTGAAATAAGTCAATCAGAGAAAGACATGTATCATATGACCTTACTGATACGAGGAATTCTTAATCTCAGGAAACAAACTGAGGGTTGCTGGAGCGGTGGGTGGTGGGAGGGATGGGGTGGCTGGGTGATAGACATAGGAGAGGGTATGTGCTATGGTGAGTGCTGTGAATTGTGTAAGACTGTTGAATCACAGACCTGTACCTCTGAAACAAATAATACACAGTTATATGTTAAAAAAAAAAGAAGATAGTAGGAAAGGAAAAACGAAGGGGGGGAAATCGGAGGGGGAGACGAACCACGAGAGACTATGGATTCTGAGAAACAAACTGAGGGTTCTAGAGGGGAGGAGTTGAGGGGATGGGTTAGCCTGGTGATGGGTTATTAAAGAGGGCACATTCTGCGTGGAGCACTGGGTGTTACACGCAAACAATGAATCATGGAACACTACATCAAAAACTAATGATGTAATGTATAGTGATTAACATAACAATAAAAAAGAAAGAAAAATAAGTCACATGTAAATTTCATCAAAAAATTAACATATGCAGAAAAAAAATGACCCGGTGATCACCGTCTGTATTCATCAGAGTTTTTATTTCACCTCTCATTTTAACTATGGTGAAAATGAAACTAGATCTGCTGAGGCGCCATCTTTTTTTTACAAGTATTGGATTAAAACCTTTTTTTGTGGGGGCACCTGGGTGGCTCAGTCGGTCAAGCATCTGCCTTTGGCTCAGGTCATGATCCAAGAGTCCTGCACTGGGCTCCCTGCTCAGTAGGGATCCTGCTTCTCCCTCTGCCTGCCACTCCCCCTGCTTGTGCTCTCTCTCTTTCTCTCTGACAAATAAATAAAATCTTAAAAAAAAAAAAGTCCTTTTAACAAACTTTTTTGGGTTATGCAAACATTCCTTGCACTACACCATTTCATGAAGTGCATCTGTATTGTAGAGAGAACTCTGACTTTCCCGGGAAGTGAGCAGGAACACGGCGCATTTCTAAACATGGGGAGGACTTGGATAAAATAAAATGGCCTACTCACGACAGCCACCCCCGTGAACACTTTCCTAGTGTGTAATGTATATCGATGATGCCACAGTTATCAGAAGTGTTAGATATGGGCTACTCGGCCATAACTGTCAGTGGTCTTTAGTGATTAGGGTGCTTTGTGCATATCCTACCCTCCAAAATTTAATTTTGATCTTTCTACCCAAATTACGGCATTGATTATTAGTGTTAAACACTATAGTTGAACACAATAAACTATGAATGTTGGTTATTTTATAATATTTCTATGCTTGGAATGCTGTATAACCCGTCAATAGAGGGAAAAAATCCAAATGAGTCAAATCATTTGATGGCCAACTGGAATGGATATCTTGAACAGATGAGGTAAGCCACAGGTGACTGAAACATTAAGAAAGGAGATTTTTTTTTTTTAAATCCCCAAACAAAGAACTTGCACTTACTTGAGATGGTTGCCTTGTGGAATGTTTGAAAAAATTCTCTAAGATGGTATTTGGTATAATCTTCTTTCGAACTTCCTCTTTAATGCCAAATGATTTTGCTAGAGGCGTAGCAATAAACCTACAAAATATGAAAGAAAGTCCAAAATCTGAGAATGAACCCAAAATGACACCAGAAAACTCAAGCCTTACTTTAGATTCCAAATGAAGGATCAGCCATTGGGGTCATGTTGTCCTTGGGCTACCTACAGCTAACCTCTGCCTTGCAAAGAAGTTCAAGGAGAGCAAATTTTGAGACCCTTTATACAAGCAATACCTTAAAAAAATAAAATACTTGTACCATTAAAAATTCACTTATGTAAATCCAAATATATTTATATATGAGATCCCAGATTTGGGATAAGCCATTCCACTTAGAGTTTCATTTTAAGACTCCAAGGGATTCAAATGAATAATAATTTTGTTATTGAAAGTTTTACTTGGAGGGGCACCTGGGTGGCTCAGTCGTTAAGCATCTGCCTTCGGCTCAGGGTCAGGTCATGATCTCAGGGTCCTGGGATCGAGCCCCACGTCGGGCTCCCTGCTCAGCGGAAAACATGCTTCTCCCTCTCCCACTCCCACTGCTCGTGTTCCCTCTCTCACTGTGTCTCTCTCTGTCAAATAAATAAATAAAAATCTTAAAAATAAATAGGGCACCTGGGTGGCTCTATTGTTAAGCATTTGCCTTTGGCTCAGGTCATGGTCCCAGGGTCCTGGGATCGAGTCCCACATTGGGCTCCCTGCTCTGCAGGAAGCCTGCTTCTCCCTCTCCCACTCCCCCTGCTTGTGTTCCTGCTCTCGCTATGTCTCTCTCTGTCAAGTGGATAAATAAAATCTTTAAAAAAATAATAAATAAATAAATAAATAAATAAAAAGAAATTTTTACTTGGTGATCATTGTCTTATAGAATTACTATGTTCCTATTTGAAGTTCTAACTAATGAGAAAAATGGCCTGACTCTTGGGTAAATATCAAGGAGTGGGATTGGTAGGTGGTATAACAAGTATACATTTAACCTTATAAGAGACTGACAAACTGTTTTCCAGGTGGTGGCACCACTTTGCATTCCTGCAAGTAACGGGCCATAGTTCCAGTTACTCCATATCCCTGCCAACACTTGGTATTAGCAGTCCTTTTAATCGCAGGACTTTACCGGTTGTGTCCTGGTTTTCACTGAATTTCCACTCTAATCTTTATTATTTCCTAACTTCCGTTTGCTAGAAGTTTAGTTTGCTCTTTTTTCTTCTTTTTTCTGAAGGTAGACATTTATTGATTTGAGATCTTCTTTTTTAATATAGGTGTTTGAAGCTATAAATTTCCTTCTGAGCATTATGTGGCTGTATCTCATAATTTTGATATTGTGTTTTCCTTGTCATTCATCTCAAAGTATTTTCTAATGTACTGTGATTCCTCCCCTGACCCACTGGTTATTTAGAAGTATGCTGTTCAATTGCCACGTATTTGCTCATTTCCCAATTTCTGTGTGTTACTGAATTTTAATTTCATTTCATTGTGATTGGAAATCACACTTGGTATGATTTCCATTTCCTTATGCTTATTGAGACTTGTCTTATGGCCTAACATATGGTCTGTCCTGGAGAATGTTCCTTGTTCACATGAGAAGAATGTGTCTTCTGTTGTCATTGGGTGCTATGTTCTAAAGATGACTGTTAGGTCTACTTGGTTTATAGTGCTGATCAAGTCTTCTATTTCCTTATTAATCCCCCCTAAGTATCCATTATTAAAAGTGAGATATTCACATCTACAACTATTTGTTGAGTTGTCTATTTCTCCCTTCAATTCTGTTAGTTTTTCCTTCATGCATTTTGGAGCTTTGTTGTTAGGTACATATATGTTTATAATTATTATATCATCTTGATAGATTTACCCTTTTATATTATAAAATGTCCTCATTTCCAGTAACAATTTAAAAGTCTATGAAAGTCTAAACCTTTGGCCTCTATGGTTGCTGATAAGAAATCAACACTTAATCTTATTGAAGATCTCTTATATGTGATAGATGCTCCTCTCTAGCTTCCAAGATTTGTTGTCTTTGTCTTTCAACACTTTGTGATGCATCTAGGTGTGGATCTCTAAATATATCCTACTTGGAATTTGTTTAGCTTCTTGGATGTGTAGATTAATGTTTGTCATCAAATGTTAGTACATTTCTGGCCATGTATTTCTTCAAGTACTTTCTATCCTACTCATTTTCTCCTCTTCTTCTGGAACTCCCATTATGCGTATGTTGTTAGGCTTCTTGCTATACCACAGGTCTCTCAGGCTCTTTGTTTTCTTTCATTTTTTTTTATTTATTTTTTTCTCTTAGACTGCTAGCTCTTCTACTTGCTCAAATATGCTGTTGGGCACCTTTAGTGAGTTTGTCATGAGTCACTGTACTTTACAACTCCAAAATTTCTCTTTGACTTCTTTTATAATTTCTTTTTTTAAGATCCAAATTTTTATTAAGATATTTCCTATAATTTCAAAATTTAAAAAAATCATCCCTATATATGCCTATATGTCTAATTACAATCTTTTTATAGTCTTGATTTAGCGAGACATTGTTCTCATTCTTTCCTTTAGGTCTTAAACATGCTTTTCTCTAGTTCTTTGAACATATTTAAAATAGCTGATTTAAAGTCATTATCTAGGGACACCTGGGTGGCTCAGTCATTTAAGTGTCCAATTCTTGATTTCAGCTTGGGTCATGATCTCAGGATTGTGAGATTGAGCCCAGCATAGGGCCATGCTGTGCATGGAGTCTGCTTGGGATTCTCTTTCTCCTTCTCCCTTTGCACTTTTCCTGCTCACATACTCTCTCTCTCTAAATGATAACAATAATGATAATAATAATAATAAATGAATTAATTAATTAAAATAATAAAGTCTTTATCTTATAAGGCCAACATCTAGGTTTTGTAAGGGACATTTTCCTTACAGAAAGGGGATTACTTTTTCCTTGTATGGACCACACTTTCGTGTTTCTTTACATGCCTATAATTGTGTTGAAAATTGGACATGTTAATTAATATAATGTGACAACTCTGGAAATCGGATTATCCCTCTCAGAGTTTGTTGGTTTTGTGGTTTGTTATCATTGTCCATTTGTTTGTTTCATTCCTTGTTTGAAATGATCTATGAATTCTGTATTCTCTGTCATATTTGGGCACTGGAGTCTCTACTGGATTAGCTTAACTGTCATCTAATGACTAGACAGAGATTTCCTTAAATGCCTAGAACCAATAAGCCTCCCAGTCTTTGCCAAGGAGCTCTGCATACATTTTGGGGCACATCTTCAACACTCAGCTAGGCAGTTGCCAACTTTGCCTTAGCTTTCACTTCTTTGCTCAGAGCCTCAAGATCATCTAGAGGTGAGAACTAAGGGCCTTCTCATATCTTTTCTGGACATATGGAGAGCCCTGGGCATACCAAAAGCTCTACAAATTCAAGTGTCCTTCTGGTTTCCAAGAATATGTCTGAGCTTTTCAAAGTCTGCTATAGACATCTTATTTTCCAGTTTTTCTTTTTAAGTGTTTTGGTTAGTCTATTGTTTGCCCCAATTGTTATTAACAACCTCAGGCAGTTCCAAAGTTAATCAGTTGCCTCTACTTGTTTTAGACAAGCACCTTCAGGGAAAAGGCTTTTCTGACTCAGGTCAAATAAAGACAGACTTATAAGGACTAGCTTCTAGGGAACCACAAGAGAGGTCAGATAATGTTATTTCCCTGGTAGTGATGCTCTGTTCTGCTCCCTTCAATGGCTGCCAGGATAGTGGTTTCCACTGAAATTATGGGCTATTGGGTTTTCAAGGCTATCACAGAGGTGAACAGGGCAGGATAGGAATAGGGCAAGTTAAAATGTCACAAACTTGTTCTTCTTTCCAAGAGTCAGCTGTTTTTCTTAAATAACAATCTCTGAATTGCTGCTAACCTTTGGTTAATTCTGAATTCTGAAAAGTTGATTTTGACAATTTTTGCTAGTTTTCTGACTGCTTTTAGGGAAGAGAGAATTTTTGGAGGTCCTTACTCTGACATTTTTGTTAATTTCCAGGGTGTAGTGGTTTTAATTTGCATTTTGTTAATGACTAATGATGCTGGACACCTTTTCATGTGTTTACTTGTCATTTGTAAATTTTTGGTGAATTATCTATTCTTTTGCCCATTTTAAAAATCAAGTTATTTCTTTGTTTATTATTGAGTTAAAGAGTTCTTTATATATTCTGAATTTAAGTCTCTCATCAGATATATGTTTTGCATATAATATATTTTCTCCCATTCTGTGGCTTGTCTTTTCATTTTATTTATATTTTTAAAAATAACCACATAGGTATTTTTGCATATCATATAATTCACCTTTTCCAAGTATACTATTCAATGATTTTTTTTTAAGTAAAATTACCAAGTTGTAGAATCATCACCACAAATCAGCTTTAGAAGATTTTCATCATTCCAATATAATCCCTTGTGCATATTTACTGTTAATTCCTTTCCCTCTCACCTCTGCTCCAGGCAATCACTAATCTATTTTCTGTCTTTATAGCTTTGTCTTTTTAGGATATTTAATATAATGAAATCATACAATAATAGGTGGTTGCTTGTGTCTGGCTCCTTTCACTAGCTTAATGTTTTTGAGGTCCATTCATGTTTTTGGATGTATTTGGAGTGCATTCCTTTTTATTACTGAATAATAATTCATTGTATGGGTATGCATACATTAACAATGTCTTTTGAAGAGCAAACACTTCAGCAATTTACCAAGGGAAATAAAAGCATGTGCCCGTACAAATTCTTATACTCAAATATTCATAGCAGCTTTATTCATAATAGCTAAAAACTAAACAATCCAAATTTCCAACAACTAAACATAAATAAATTGTGGTATATCAATATGTTGAAAGACTACCCAGCAACGACAAGGAATCATTGACACATACAACAACATGAAAACAATCTCCAATGTATTATGTTAAGTGAAAGAAGCCAGACACAAAAGACTGTGATCTAATTATTACATTTGTAGGAATCAAAAAGGCAAAATAGGCTGACAGAAAGCATATCAGTGATTTCAAAGAGCTAGTAGGTAGGGAGAGGATGAACCATACAGGGTACAGGAGAGTTTCTCAGCTGATGGAAATCTTCTACATCATAATTGTGGTGATGGTTACACCACTGTAGAGTTGTCAAAATACATTAAATTTTGGATGAACTCTATTGTATGTAAATCATACCTCAATAAAGCTGATTTTTTAGAAGATTTACTTATTTATTTTAGAGAGAAAGAGAGAGAGTGCACAAGGTGGGGGCAGGGGGGCAGGCAAAGAGAGAGGGAGAGAGAAACCTAAATAGAGTCCACACTGAGCTTGAAGCCCAGCGCGGGGCTTGAGCTCATGACCTTGAGATCATAAGATCTCAAGACCCTGAGATTCCAAGAGTTGGAAGCTTAACCTACTGCATTACCCAGGCACCCCTAAAGCTGATTTAAAAAAATAATGATATGACTCTATTCTTTCTCCAGTTCTAACAAAAGCTCTATCTTCCGCCAGGTCAGTCTATTTTAGTACTTACTTAGAGGTTTCTGGTTTAATTAAATGCCAGAAATTTCAGTTATGAATGATCTTTTAGCCCTTCATTTTTTTATAACCATGGGAGTTGAATAAAATTTTTTCTAAAATAATTTGATAAAATATATAAGCCAATCCAACTGCCAGATGGACTAAGTTTTCCTGGAAATGGCCCATACATTTCAGAGACATATGAAAACAAAGTATGCACCAGATGTACATAGAGCAATGTGAATAGATCATAAAACATAGGGCTGCATTTAAAAAAAGAAGAAACAGAACTTTAAGGTCTTACTGCCACACTATTTATGTCAACTAACAATACATGCATTTTATGTTTATGCACATGTTTTACTGGGTCATACAAATAAAAAGCCATCAGATACATTAGAACCCAGCAGGCAGGAATGTGATGAGGAAATGGGGATAAAAGGTAATTAATGAAAAAGTTAATTCAAATCAATCAAAAAGAGGTCTTATACAGATCGAAGAGAGCATGCTATGATTTAAGGATTATGATTAATTAATTCCCCTCTGCATAAAATGTCCAAACCAAACAAAAATTAGTATGTCCTTAAAACTAACAAAATCTCAAAAAACATATTTGGCAAGCTTTTGGATAAATAATGGAATTGCTTCATTTATCCAACATACTACTTGAAAATTTTCATTGAGGAAACACTCGTTGTTCTTACTAATAGAATAACACAAATACAAAATGCTTTAATATGGTAATGTTCTCAGTCATATTCACTCAATGTTCTCTCAAATGTCAGAAATCAAAAAATTAGGAAAATTTTAAAAAGCAAAGAGGAATTGAGCCAAAAAAGACTTATGAAGTAAGGGAATACAACCAACCTCAAAGCCAGGGAAAGTATAATATTCCCCTCTAGAGGATCATGTGGGAGACTAGTATATGGATCAGTATACACAATGGGTAAATATACATATCCATAGCATACTTGCTGAAATGAGGAAATGCATCTATATTAAAATCATTAATTTAAACAAGAAAGAGAAATGTGGTCTTGTTTGTTAAGATGCCCAGGCTTCAAAGACAGAAATAACAGTTTTGAATAAACACAGGAAGTATATAAATATAGTTTTCTATTTCAGCATTATCCTTCCTTTCCAAATAAATCAGGAAAATCAATCACTTCATCTAATGTAAGTGTAATAATTATGAATAGGTACTTAATTTAAAAATCTGTTTTGAAAAAGGAGAAAAGAAAGGAGTATAATAAATATATGATAAACTGAACTGAAAAGAGAAGGGAAATGACAGGTCTTAACTCTAGAAGGACCTTAGAGATTAACTTGCCTGAACTTTCATTTTATGGATATGGATTATAAAAAAAATGTCCAACAGGAAGAAAAAAGAATGTGAACTTCTGCTCCCATGTAAATGGTTCAAAGTTAGGTTAATTACCAAGGAATGAGTCTCTTAGGTTTGCTATAATTGCAGAACCGAGCCTTCAGATGGCCCCATTCAGACACCCAGATAACCCCCTCTTCGTCTAGCACTTCGTCAGTTACTTGTGAGCCAAAAGCCTATCAATCCCAGACCCCCTCCCTTTTTCCCAATATTCTTTTATAGAATAAAAAGAAGGCAGCCCTAGGCAGATATTAAGCATGTGAAGTTTAAATACTTCTAAACAGAAACAATAACCCACTGACATAAGATCGATTCCCAGTTCCTAAGGATTCAAAGGTGCTTTGAACAGAGTTTAAGCAGGGAGTGTTATATGAAAGAACAAGTATTTGGAGCAATGTAAGTCTCAGATAACATTGAAGTCTACTGTGCATATTTTGAGACTATTTCAATTTAGGACAGTTAGTAACAAGTCTTTTCAACTCTTGTAAATCGCTACAGATGGGTCATTCCACCTTCCCTTCTTTGCAGAATGAGGACATATCATTCCATCATGCGCTTATGTTGCTCAGTGGAAATGGTAGAAATGGTTGAATGTATTCATTGCACAACTAAATAAAAGAAAAAAGACCACCTTTTGATTTTACCACCTCCACTCTTGCCTTGAGCCATTCTGGGACCATAATTTACTCTGAGATAATGTGTTTATTCCACAGGTATCTAAATCTGAGTGGCTTAGATCCCATTCAGTCATACTTCAGACACATAAAAGAATGCATAGAAGAGTCCAGATAAACTAGTTAGAAAGTGCTATTCTAGACTTCCCTTACCCACCCCAGCCAACAACAACAACATACATATATATACACATATATGTCACAAAATTTATAAGGAAAAGTAGTCCTAAATACAAAGCAAATGTCAGTCACTTTCGAATGATCTACTTTGTTCTTTATCAATTCTGTCTCTCTGCAATTGCTTTTCTAGGGAGAGACATCACTTCCTGATCTTAAATGGCTCATGGCTAGTACTAAAGGATAAAAATGAGCCAGCCAAATCACAACTATTGGTCACTTCATAGAATGAGAAGTTGTAGTATAAACAGAGTCTAGGACAAAAGAAGAAAGCTTTCTTGTGATAAATATATCATAGGATATGCTGAAACACAGTGTCAAATTTACATGAATTTTTAAGATAGCTCAGAAAATTACACATTCGGCTAGACTTCTTTAAGCTATGTTTTCTATATTCCCAAGAGACATTAGTTAACTCTTGTCTGCCATCAGGAGTATTTCACTATGAAAGTCCAAGAAGTACTGATATAACGAGAGAATAAAAAACCAACACCCCGGAGCCTGGTATCATGGCATGTCGGTTCAAGCCCCAAATCTATCCCTTGAATACTAACTGTGTGATGTTGGCCAGATCACTTACCTCTTATTTTCTTGACTGAGATCATATCACTTGTGATTTTATATACTTCTTAAACTATAAGTCTCTACTCAAATGCAAGGTGTAACTAATATTTTATTTATGACATATGGGGCTTAATCTAATGCAAATGATATAGAAACCTTGAAAAAGACATAAATGTATGCTTCAAAAGGCATAATCTCCTTCCCCGGTTAAATGTTCCTTACTTCTATTGCATTCAAAGAGATATGAGGCTAGTGGACCAACACATGGTTTTCTGTAGTGTCACAGAATGGAAAAAGCTAAGGCTGCGTTATTGGGAGTTAAAGCTACATAAGAAGATTGGGAAAATGACAAAGAGTATGCTCAATCCCTTGGGAAGAAGCAAGAATGGTCCTAGGAATTACAAGAGGATTGGATTCCTTCCCGATCGTTGTTGGAGTGGCCTCAGCCAAGACAGAAAAAGTTGGTCTTCCACAGCTGTGCTGCTTTGGCAACCAAAAGAGCTTTCTAGTTCACTGTCCTGATCACAACATAAAAAATGGAGCTGTCCACCGAGAAGTAGGCAATCTGCAGTGTAAATAAGTAGAGGACCTGGGAGCCAAATTCGAGGATCACCACACAGCATGCAAGAGAGGCAAGTGTTTCAGGATAGTAGAAAGTAATTTGCTAACTTGGAAGTGCAGTGACAAAATTCTACTTTATTTATGCAATCTTTGACAAATCCAAACATGTGACTAAAAAGTAGAATTAATGGTCAAAAAGGAAGAGCATTTTCAAATGTTCCCAGCTAGAATTTAAGTGGTATCCAGGGGCTTCCTCTTCCTCTCAATAGCAATAACATATTGTTGGCTCAAGAGAAGTTGTTATTTGCACAAAAACCTTTTGGAGAGTCCATGAAACAGAGTTGGTCAAACGAACTCTTGAGATAAGGACCCTGCAAATGGTTATAAACATATGATCTGCATTACAGTTAGTCTTGGACAAAATGATCTTTATCAAATTTTGTCTTAAGTTTTTCCAACTCTGACATTCAAATATTCTTTTTGCTCCAAAAAGTTAATGTGCTAATAAGAGTTTTTTGAAATAGAGACAACTACAGAGATTATAGATGAACATTTATCTCCTGTTATCATAACATGGGTACAGTTTTAATAGAAAGGTTGAAGTAATATCTATTTTAATTGAGTTAAAAAAAAGAAAAGTTTACTTTTTCTGAGAAAGCAAACTGGTATTTTTTTCTTTGATTTCCTTATACTTTGGAATGAAGGGCTGCTATTAAAACTTTCAATAAACCTTTAAAATAAACTGCTATAAAGCAAATATTAAGTTAGGTCTTTAATGAGGCATTGTTTGCTATTTTATAGGCATTCTAAAATGATAATGGATCCCCTATACACAGACTCTGCTAGCATTGCCTTTCTGCGAACGTATATACTTTGTCAGCATGGTACGTGGAAGACGAAGTGGGTCCCCACACTGTCAATGACACTAACAAGCTCTGTGCTCCTTAACTTCTCTTGATCTCAGTTTTCTTCACTGTGAAACTGACACACTTGAGGAGACTGTGTTCCTAATATTTATTTGTTCAGCTTCTAGATCATGTTTGGTGTACATAGGATTTGATGAACTCCCCCAGGAATCTGTAGCCCGTTAGTGGCCCCCTCTGAGCAACAGATTATTAAAAGTTCTTACCAAGATTCCAGTATTCCAGAGTTGGTGCAAAGAAGAGGCATGGGAAGAAAAGACACACAGATCCTACTTACTTTTCAAAGAAATGTCTGATAATCAGCAAGCCAAAAGCATATGGGATTGTCATGTACAAATGAGAGGGTTTCACGAAGACGAGTCCATCGTGATCTTCAAGATCTGACCACTTAATTGTTGGAGGAAGCCAGAATCTTTCCAACCAAAACCATTCTTTAAATGTCTGAAACATTCTAAAGAGATGGAAAAAGAATCTGTTAGACTTGTGAAACAAATACTTAAAGTTGAAATAACATTGAGTATTATCTCTTAATCTACCTAAGCCAGAGAGTTTTGAAAACAAGGCAAAAAGGGATCCTATTATTCAGTGGGTTTCATGACACTTCATTGCATTAAACAAGAATCACTCTGCCAATACTCTCAGGACAATTTTGGCTGTGGCATGGCCAACTTAAGTTTAACATACCACCGTTCACACTTTTGGCACAATGTACGTTAACATTATGGGTACGTATCTTCCTCTTCTATGACTCTATGGTATGAAAAATCATTTAATAATAATCTCTGTTACTTCAACATGCCCAAGGTCAACCTCAGGAAAGCTCCAAGTATGTATAAGTCTACATTAGTATCCTAAGAACTTCTCTAGGAAATAAAAGAACAAGCATATTTAATTTCATATTACAGTAAGTTCAAATTCGTCCATGTCAACAAATACTTACTGAGAGTCTATTATTTGTCAACCACCGTGCTAGGCACTGAAAATACAAAGATTAAGAAAATGGCTTTCTTGCCTTAAGGACCTTATAATCGTGTGGACAAGGCCAGCCTGAATACCTAGATGATTTGACATACCTATTTTAGGTGCAATAAAAAAGGTACAGGATGCTGTGGGAACAAGATGATGGACACTGAGCCCAGCCAGGAAGTGTCAGAGAAAGATCACTGGAACAGATGATTCTTGAGATGTCCTGAACAAAAAGGGGAGATACAACAGGGAAAGGCAGGAAAATGGGAGAGGAGGGAATAGAAGTTTTAAGGAGGGAAAATGCTATGATCAAGTAACCAGAAACATAGAAGAAAACAGAATTAGATGTTCTAGTCTCATTGTTTAAGCATGAACAACTTTTAGTCTTGACATTTTGACCCTGAGGATGTTTTGATTTCATCTTTTAATAGCCAATCCGAGAAAGGAATCAAAATGTCCTCAGATTCACAATAGGGAGGCTAAGAAACAGGAGTGGTGGAAGTGGGCTAAGGACAGAGAGAGCAGGAAGGCTCCATCAGAGGTGAGGATCAGAGGGTGAGGTCCTGACGTTAGAGATTTCCAACTTCAGATGGGGAGGAATTCCAGAGTGTGGACCCTGATTCCCTTCAGAAAAATCTATACCACAAGCAATAGCTGAAGCCTGGTAAGGTAATTCCTTGCTTCATTACGTCCCCCATCCACTGTTAAGAGATGTGCTCAGCCCCAAGTAGCACTAACTCAGTTACACCCACACCGGCAAGGCTTGTGGGCAGAAAGAGAAAGGCTGCCTTCTTTTTCATGTGCTAATCATTTCACTATAATTTCTACTCTGAGGGAGGGTGAGTCCCATTAAGACAGTTGCAAAATTGTGCAAATATGGTGGAATGAAGATAATCAAGAAAGACTTGTTGAATACTTCCTCTCTATCAGGCTTCGAGGCCACAGAAAGGAAGGAGGGTGATCCTGGACTCAGGGAACTTAAGAGTGAGTCAGGGCTCATGTGGATCTGGACTCGGGAGGAGGCAGGGAGAGCAAGTGAAAGAGTTGTCAGGAAGGGAGAATCACACACTTTGGTAAGGGAACTGGGGATTCAAGCTCAGTTGCCTGGGCCATCTGACATAACTGACTGAAAGAAGAGATGAAGAGAGGAAATCTGTTTTGAATGCACAGCCAGATACAGGCCTAAGCCTTGAGTCAAACTCCAGCTGAAATTCAAACTTCCTACAGATCTCAGAAACCAAGTCTGGCCATGGGAGTCTCCCTGTAATGGGCAAATCTTGGCCTTGACCCTCATCACATCAGAATGAGCTAGACCTGCAAGGGCAAAGATTTTTTTTTTTTTCACCTAAAAGTTCGCCTCAAGCACATTCATTACTTGATTGGCTCCAGATTTAATAGTCTACGGCTCAGGGAACAAACAGCAAGGGTGATGAGTTGGTTTTTCTCTTGATATTGGTATAACAGTTGTTATACAAAAATAGCTTGCTCACTCCTAAAATGCAACTATTTTGTCCAGAACGTAATATAACTAAATAAGTAGTTTACAATGGCTATGTAGGGGTTGCCACTCTAAATAATGCCCTCTTGTGCATCATACGCAAGCAATGAATCGAGATCCATTGAAAGCCATAGTAATGTTAATACCCCACAGCCAAAAACATTTAAAGGGAAATAGAAAGAATACAGAAGTTGAGGGTGGCCCCCTGGAAAGGTAGTTCAGATTGAGAAAAAAATAAATCTAATTATTTATTCTTTCTTTAGGTGCTGCCACCAAACATCAATTATTGCTGTTAAAACATTTAAGAATCCCTTCTTCACACCATATACAAAATTTAACTCTAAACAAAGCACAAACCTAAATATAAGGGCTAAAACTTTAACACTCTTTTTTTTTAAGATTTCATTTATTTAGAGAGAGAGAGAGAGAGTGAGAGAGCACAAGAGGGGGGAGGGTCAGAGGGAGAAGCAGACTCTCTGCTGAGCAGGGAGCCCGATGCGGGACTCGATCCCTGGACTCCGGGATCATGACCTGAGCCGAAGGCAGTCGCCTAACCAACTGAGCCACCCAGGCGCCCAAACTTTAACACTCTTAAAAGATTAGGTAAGAGTAAATAGTCATGACCTTGGTTTAGGCAAAGCCTCCTTACATATGACACCAAAAGCACAAATGACAAAATTAAGAGAAATAGATAAATAGGACTTCATCAAAATGAAAGCCTTTTGTGTGCCAAGGGACACCATCAAGAAAGTAAAAAGACAACCCACAAGATGGGAGAAATACCTGAAAATCACACATCTGATAAGGGATTTGTACTTAGAATAGAGTAAGAACTCTTGCAACCCAATAAGAAAAGGACAAATAATCCAATTCAAAAATGGGCAAAGAACCTGAATTTGAATTATTTCACCAAAGAAGATAGATAAATGGCCACTAAGCTCATGAAAAAAATGCTCAACCTCATTTCCATGAGGGAAATGCAAATCAAAACCACACTCCGAGTACTGTTCACACCCACTAGGATGGCCATCATCATGAAGATAAGTGCTGGCAAGGATGTTGAGAACATGGCTGGTGGTAAAGTGAAATGGTACAGCTGTCATGGAAGACAGTCTGGCAGTTCCTTGAGATGTTAAACGTGGAGTTACCATATGACATGTAAGCATTTGAGAGAGTGTTCAAGAAGATTAAAAGGATTCATGCTATGACATGGATGGCTTTTGAACACACGCTAAGTAAAAGAAGCCAGACACAGAAGGCCACATAAGCATGTGATTCCATTTATATGAAATGTCCAGAAGAGGTAAATCCATAGAGACAAAAAGTAGGTTACTAGTTCCTCAGGATGTATGAAGGGAGGGTGGGGAGAAATGGGGAGTGCCTGATGATGGGTACAGGTTTTCTTTTTGGGGTTGAGAAAATGTTCAAAGATTAAAATGTGGTGTTGGTTGCACAACCATGAATATACTAAAAAACATTGAATCGCACACTTTACATGGGTGAATTGGATGGTCTGTGATTATATCACAAAAAAAAAAAAAGAAAAGCTGTTAAAAAGCCTCCTCAGTTTCACCCCTTTTAACCCAGAACTCATCCTGAACTTCACGCTAGAGCTTCCCATTATTTCATTTATGGAGCTTAAGTTTTACCCCTCAAATTCACCTGTGTCCACGAACCCAGAAAAGTAATTAAGTGAAGAAAAGACTATATCTAGATTCAGATTTCAGCATGATTGAAAGTTCATGACTTTCTGGGGGAAAGAAATAGCATGCTTTACAAAGCAAGAGCAGATTAACTCTCCTGAAGGAGAAGTGACTCTCCTAGCTGATAGCCTCCCTGGGTGTAAGGGTATTTAGTAGACATACACAAGCCAACATTTTAGCTCTAGCAGTGGGCTTTAAAAATCCAGGCTACGCCTCTAGCCAGCCTCTCTACCATCCTGTTATTTCTCTCAGGATGAGGTCAGAGGCTAAACACAGAGAAAATGAGCTGAAGAGAACTGGGGCCTGCAGTCTCCAATCCTCTGGGCTGCTTCGGTTTACTAGCAGGAAACAAATCACAGTCTCTCAGTCTCCCGCTAGCAGCTCCTAAGGCCACAGGCCTGTGCCAGCACATCTAGCCTCCTTCATAGCCACCTTTCCCTGACCCTAGTATACTGGACGTGCCATTTTGGAGGTAGCCCAGCATCTGGCTCTCAGAGCATCAGGGGAAATCACCACTGTGGGGGGAGTTGGTGCACCTTTCCCACTGTGAAAGCCAAGGTGGACCATCCTCCATCTGCTGACAGTTGGATGGGATGGCCTAGGCTTGGCCAGTTGGATGCTTTCCTCAGGACTCTAGACTCTAGACTCACATCAGTGAGTCTAGAGCAGACAGCGATATCCAGCAACAGCAGATGGCATCCTGCTTAGGCTGCTGCTGCTGAAGACAGTTGTCATCTCTCAGCTTTTTGGCCTTCCTGACTGCCCTGGTTTCGTGGTTTCCACTGTCATTCAAGTCTGGTCCACTAGCCTTCCTTCAGGGCTGTGAGTCCCTTCCGATGAAGTCCTTTGCTTAAAATAGTAAGAGGTGGATTCTGTTGCTTCTAACCAAGAGGTCTTAAATGGAGAATAAGGAACTGGGGGCATTTGTCAGTTCCTCCCTCTGATCTCATCTTTCTGACAATGGGCACTCATGTATCCCCTTTCCTGCACCCCCCCACCCCAGTATTTTTGCTCCTATTCTGCCTAAGTTTCAAATCTGACAGTGACATTATTAATAGTCACCACTTAAGGTATTTTTCAATGTAAAAGAGGGTGCTGGCTTCGTTGACACAGCCTTAAATAGGTGCTTGATAGATGACAAGACATTTGCCTACCCAGCAAGTAGAGCAATACCTTTATGCCGTGTTAACTAAGTATCACAATATTTCAATAATAACCAGGGGGGAGGACATTAGAAAATACTGACACAGGGAAGTACCTGCATTTTTTCAGAGCCCACAAGTGACTGCTCTAAGAACAGTCCTGAGCATTTGCAACAATGAATCTGTCATTCAAGTCCCCTTTCCCTGTGGCTACTTCACTTCTTGGACAGTCGGAGAAGCCCACTGATTCCCACAGTCAGTTCGTAGCCCACCTCTCATTTTGATTCGTTTTGCTCAACTCTAGGCCTTTCTGGCAACTGAAATATTGTCAGCTCTGTTGACGACTCTTCCATCTCTGCTTGGTATGCTTTTTAAGCAAAGGTGTTTATTTACTCCCAACTTTTTTTTGTTTGTTTGTTTCCTCATCAGCTACTCAAAAGTCCCCTTTTCCCATCCCATGTCCATTCTCTGAGTACTACAACTACTATTTATATAAAAATATCTGAAGGAACTGTACTATTTACATTAAAAATATCTGAAGCTCTTTTTAAAAGTAAGAGCAAGAGGGCGCCTGGGTGGCTCAGTTGTTAAGCATCTGCCATCGGCTCAGGTCATGATCTCGGGGTCCTGGGATCCAGCTCCACATTGGGCTCCCTACTCCGCGGGAAGCCTACTTCTCCCTCTCCCACTCCCACTGCTTGTGTTCCCTCTCGCTGTGTCTCTCTCTGTCAAATAAATAAATAAAATCTTAAAAAAAAAAAAAAAGAAATACGTGCAAGAAAAATACTTTCGGTTATTTCTGTATACTTTGCGGAAGAATGGGTATTGGAGGTAGCATCATAGCCCAGCTGTGTTTTCCCACCTGCCAATACTGTGGAAGTTTTAAACCCTATTTTCAACTCCAGCTGCCAGTAGTTTGCAGGAAGACGATCTCCTTAATGTAGGTTTGTATGACTCATTATTTTCTGACCTCATGGATACAGAACCCAACAGGGTGAAGGAAGCCTGTTGAGCCACTTTCTCAGATGAACACCATTAAATTTGACCTTAGGACTGAAGAAATAAAACCATCTGGGCCACAAGTTTATCACTATTTGAAGCAACGTTTTTGCAAAGTACAAAAAAAAAAAATGTGGCACTCAAACCCTTGCTGAGGTAAGAACTCTGAGTCAGGCTGAAGTTTTGGGCCAATTATGAAATTCTGGTAATTATCCATGCAATACCTACTGTAAATAACCACATCACCTTAGAAGATAACTCCACAGAACATATCTCTGACTATTTAGTCAGAAGAGGG
The DNA here is from genome assembly GCF_003265705.2 of Callorhinus ursinus. NCBI lineage: Eukaryota > Metazoa > Chordata > Mammalia > Carnivora > Otariidae > Callorhinus > Callorhinus ursinus. The sequence goes on from NW_027397109.1 coordinate 6,003,266, forward strand.
TGACAAGAGAGTGTCTCTCCAGAACAGAATACAGCTCTCCAAGAAAGGCCAGTGACAGGAAGTGGGAAATTAGGCAGACAACTCTAATTGAATTAAAGGTATATTTCTGAGTGATAAAGCAAAAGAAGGACACGTTGGAATCAGTGCTCATGATCTGAGAATATCATTATGGTTGGAGGAGGTGAGCTGGCGAGAGCTTTGGACTGGGTGACCAGCTAGATTATGGTGGGATCAGGGTTCCCTAGTGACAGAAAGGCAGCTCCAGAAGAGCAAGGACCTTGCCTGGCTTGTTCACTGTTGTATACCCAGGGCTTGCCACACAGTAAACACTAAACAAGTACTTGTTGCATTCAACAGAAGGGTAACCGAGACTGGAATGGACTTTTGAAGACTCCAGGAGTGATGCCATAGCCAAAAAATGATATCTAGTTTAATTATCTACAAACAATCTCATTTTTATCAGTTGCAAAACAATTTTTAAAATTTGGTTTAAGGGTATCAGGTAAACATGTTTATCTACATTTAATCTGTTTGTGTTCTCTTTGGAATGAACTCTACCAACTCAGCCAAAAAAACTGGTTATGCCTTCAAGATAAAACACAAAGGAAAACATTAGCAGCTACTTGCTTCCTGTCAATAGTGTAAGGACTGAGCGAACTGTAAATTCCAATTCTAAAAGCATTTTAAATTGTGCCATTTTAAATGGATAAGACAATGCAAATGATAGAGCAACTTACCTTTGAGGGATATTTACTATGATTGAGTTAGTGCATTAAAAGCCTATAAATGCCCGGGCTTATGGTAAGAGAAACAAACCAGCAAACTCTATACTTCGTGTAGAGAAGTAGTTAACTTGCAACAAGATAATAAGTAATTCTCTCGTTTTAAATTTTACCACTGTAACAGTTTAAAGCCTCGAAGAAATTCAAAACAGACCCACAGATTAAAAAAAGAAGAAGAAGAACAATTCAGAGTATTTGCAAACAAAACCAGGTGTCACCTCAAAGATATCATTGAGGGGTATCAGGATGTCCTGAGTTTCCAATCATTCTGCCTTTCAGTTATAGTCCCCCCTACACCCCCGCCCCCATGTTTTATCTGGGCATGTTACTGCCCTGCCGTGTGAGACAACATTTCCCAATGTCCCCTGCGCCTAGATGTGGCCATGCGTGACTACATCTGGGTCAAAGGCACAGCAGTAACATTTATTTGAGTAATCTTAAATACCAAGCTGTGTGTCCTGGCTTCTTTCTTCCTTCCTTCCTAATAACTGAAAATAAGGATGACACTGTAGGAGCAACCTTTGAGGCCAATTAGCCCATTTTCCTGGCCTACCACATATCTAGACAGTTACATACAAGAGAAATAAACTCTTACCTTCTGTAAGTCATTGAATTTTGAGTACTTTTTGTTTTAACAGCTTAGATCATAATTCTAACATATAGGGGAAAATATAAAGGAGAAGTAAATAAGTACTATATTGCCGTATTGTATTACATTGTTTCCAGGCAGATTATAAAATCTGGAGACATCTGCTCATCAAAATACTGTTTAGAGAATAAAAAGGAGACCTACAGACTGGGAGAAAATGTTTGCAATATTTGCAGTACGGGGGCACCTGGGTGGCTCAGTTGGTTGAGCGACTGCCTTTGGCTCAGGTCACGATCCTGGAGTCCCGGGAACGAGTCCCGCATCGGGCTCCCTGCTTGGCGGGGAGTCTGCTTCTCCCTCTGACCCTCCCCCCTCTCATGCTCTCTCTCTCTATCTCATTCTCTCTCAAATAAATAAATTAAATCTTTAAAAAATATTTGCAATAGGAAGCAACTGTATCTACAATATATAAAGAGCTCCTGAAATTCAATAATAAAAAAAAAATCAGGGGACTTCTAACATAAGTCATTTGGGGGCCTGTATTTCCATTAATATTCTGCCTACTGGGGAGCATTCTAAGTATTTGCTCTGCCTTCAGGGCTTCTTGTATGGAGTCGGTGCCAATTATCAATTTATTGCCTCTCAAATCCCAAATTCACTCTTTTTACCTGCTGTGTGAAATGGTCTGGCCCATTTCCTATTTTCCCTTTGCCAGCTAACCCTGGAGCTCTGTCAGTAGAGGACGGTGGAGAGACATTGCAGGCTGAAAGGGTTTTACTTCCTGACTCTGGTACATTCCCAGAATGGTTCCAGGAGCCCCTGGCAGTCAGCAGATTCTACTGCCCCCCACCCTTAGGAGTTTTGTAGCAGAGTGCGTCCAATGAGACACTTTACAGTGAATAGCTCTCCCCAGCACCCTAGAGGGCAGATATCTGGCAAGTTCCAGGGGGCTGCTTTCTGGACTATTCCACTGGTACTAGGGGTAACTCCTCTGTACCCTCCCCAACCGGTCTGCCCCTCAAGGGGGTCCGTGCAAGGTGGTGTTTCCTTGCACGCTCTAGCTCAGCCCCAAGGGTTATAAGTTTCCTATAGCAGTGATCCCTATATTCTATAGAGTTCTTCCTATTGGCCAGTGCTTCATTTGTCCAATCTTGATTGGGCCCAGACAGCCCTGATGGAAAAATCCAACCATCTGTGCTTAATCTAATACTAATTCATGAAAGTTCAAGTTATTCTGAACAAGTTAAAAAAAAATCCTCTGAAGTTCAAATGAGGAGGGAGAGTCTTCTCATTTTTCCGTTCTAGTACTGTGTGTAGAGTTTGCTTGTAGATTAAATGATGACTTGAGATGTCAGGAAGATGTGCTTCTGCCCCTTTATTCCTATCTCCATTCTAAAGCTTAGGTTAATGTCCCCATGAGCCAACTATCACTTTCTACTAGGGCAATAATTCTTCCCTGTTAGTAAACATAATTGGGATATTTTCCCAGCAAAACTAATAAATAAACCCCTAAAATGCCAGCTAGGCACTTGGCATCTGTATGGGGTCAAGTTGTCTTTGAAGCCAGGGCTATCCCCTAGTGCTATGCTCTTCAGCCCATGTTTCTCTTGGCTCTGTAATAAAATTTCACAATATGTCTTGATCTAGGGTCCTAACTTAAATCATCCCTTCCTAACTTAAATATTGAGCCAACGAAGTTTAATTCCTAGAAAATCACAAGTTACTGTTTGCTGTTGTGTGCAGAAGAAACCCCACTTAGGGATGGCTCTGCCAGAGGCTTCCTATCCTAAGCAGCCCCAGCCTCCTTTGGAGGCAGCTCCTCAGGGCCCTACGCCATCTCTGCACACTCCTCTAAAGGAGAAGCTTGTAACAAGCCCTCAGGCAATTGGGCCCCTGTCTGCTTTTCCAGGCTTGTGCCTCCCTTCCCCTTCACTTTGAGATCCCACAAGTCAGGTCTGCTTTCTGACCCTTGAGCACAAAAGACAAAGTTCTTTCCTGCCTTCAGGCATGTGCATTAACCATTCTTTCTGCCATTTTACCCATTTTTACCCAGCTGTCTCTTCCTTATCCTTCAAGCTTCAACTTAAGCCTCCCTAAGATCTCCTTCAAGACTTTCCATGACCCCTATTCCCCCACTGCTCCAAATCTAAACAAAGTACTGCCATCATTCTGTGTTCTTTTCCTTCATAACCTGTATCAAATGTGTAATTATATGTTTGTATGTTGATCGGATTGAAGTCTGGCCCCCCTCCTCAGACTTCAAGATGCAGGAGAGTAGGCATGATACCTGTTCTGCTCACAACAGCATCCCTAAGTTGGCATACCATAAGCATACAAACAGTAAGTGCTCAATAGATATTCAGGGAGTCAGTATATAGCATGGTGGTCCAGCACATGGATTTTGGAGCTGGACTGCCTGGGTTTAAGGACTCGTTTTGACACTTCAAGAACGATGTGCCCTCGGACAACTAACTTAATGTCAGTTTCTCCGTCTACAAAACAGAGGCGATAACTGCACCTCCCTGACAGGGTTGTAAAAATGATTAAGTTTGTAAATATTTGTAAATCACTTTATCACGTGCCTGTTAAATGATCAATTGGAGTCAAGCATTAAAGACCACTTGTTCTTCTAAAGAGAGGAGCTAAATGAACTTTCAGGTTGTAAAATTCTATAACTGACACCTGTTAAATTAAAAGAAGTTATTTAAAAATAATATACAGTGCTGTGATATAGTTAAAACTTTTACATTTTAAAAATAGCATAAATGATACCACCCCTTGGGTTAACCAAATTTGAGGAATCACTAAAATGTTCAAGCCTACCTTGGAATATATGTGAAACTGGGCAAAAAATATGTTTAAGCTATAGTTAATAAATAATACTTCAGTGTTCATAATGATTTTTTTAAAACCTGGAATATTTAAGTACATTTTGAAATGTTAACTCTATGCAATAACATTCAGCTAATACTAAAAATTATGGTGAATTTTTTTACCAACACGGGAAGAGTTTAGAAAAAACAAAATTCAAAATTATATCTATATTTAATTATATGATAGTATATGATTTCATTATTATACTACTTTATACATATACATCTAAACGTGTGTGTGTGTGTGTGTGTGTAAAAGCAAACTGAAGAACACATGAAAAAGGGTAAAATTCTTAGTGTTGAAAATTTTTTAAATTATTGTTACTCTTGATAATTTGTTACTATTGATCCAATATTAGGAAGATTTATAATTGATTTCTTACTAATGACTCGAGTCAACAAAGGTACAATTTGTTCTAAAAATCATACAATCATCCAGTCCAGCCCTATTGATATGAAGAAACAGTCCCAGGAAAAATACAAGTGCCTTGTCCAAGCAAATCCAGGAAAGCCAGTGTTTTCCCAATACACACACACAGTTGCCCCTTACTAAAAAGCATTATTAAGGTGATTTATTTTGCATTAATATTTTGAGGCAGTAATTTCTTCATGTAAATGTTTCATATACAAAAGCTAATACCTGATTTGAAGTAAGGCAAGTTTGTTACCTACATAAAACTTCTCCCAGCCTTCTTCTTATACATGCAAAAGCTGACTACCAGAATCTTTTGTATTCTAGCAATTTCAGAGAAAATAAAGTGTGTTTCCATAGCCAGTAGAAAGACAGGATCTTGAGGTCTATCTATAAACTGACTTCAGGGGCGCCTGTGTGGCTCAGTTGAGTGTCTGACTCTTGGTTTCAGCTCAGGTCATGATCTCGGTGTCATGAGATCGAGCCCCGAGTCAGGCTCTACACTCAGTGGAGCAGGGGACCCTGCTTAAGATTCTCTCTCTCCCTCTCTCTGCCCCTCCCCTCTCTAAAAATGTAAATAAAAAATAGATTTAAAGTGATTTTAGATTCCGAAGGTAATAAACGTAAGACAGAAAATGCAGTTTAAGGAGGCAGTATTCACCAAAATGTCATTCTTCCAGATGCCCCTTCACCTTTATCACATCTCTGTTGTATCCCTGCCCCAGTCGCTAATTGACAGAGATTGCCAAAGACCAGCTCAAGGCGAAGAAAGAGGTAAGTGACAAAGGAAGTTTACTTAGACTGGTAACATGGATAGGAACTAGCAGAAAAACAGGTGTGACTGAAATCAGCAGGATGTGAAGCAAAGTTACAGAATAGATAAGTCTTAGAAGGACATAAATCCTAGGGTTCAAAGAGAACAGATCTAAGCTGACTGGGAGGGACTCTATGAGAAAGTTACACAGGATCGACTGTTCATAATTCTGCTTTCAAAGGCAGAATTCCCTTCCCTCTTTTTTTTGTTTTTTTTTTTTTAGTTAAATTTAGAAATCTACAATGTAAATTAAGAGTTGGGTAACTAGGCAATGCTGTTGCAATGTAAAGAAATGTTAACCCAATTAGCATCACGTCAGCATCTCCTTTCCAATTACTATTAAATATTTTGCTCCTCTCCACCAAGTCCTTCCTCACAAGCTCTCCTCCCTGGCCTGGTGAGTCACACATCTTGCTCCACAAATTACCCTGTTATTAGTCTCAGGCAGAAGTGAGTGATGTAGGCAAGAGCAAGGGGGCTGGGAACCTTGCTGACAGTGACTCACTCACAGAGGAGCCTAAGGGGAGGCCCTGATTCTGCCTCAGATCTCCCATCTGAGAGATGAGAGGATTGACCTAGAGTCTGCAAAGCCCTCCTGGGGAGAGCTGAAGGGTGCTGTAGGAGCTTTCCCACCAGGTAGTCCCAGGTAAGAAGAGTCAGCAAGACTGCCATTCACACTGCCAGCCTGTAATTGATGAATAAAATGAAAAATGAAAAAAAAAAAAAAAAAAAGAATGTAGTGCTTCACATACCACCTCAAACAGCCGAAAAACTTGAGAAAGAACCATGGCTTTGGAGTCAGAAAGCCCAGGTTTGAGCTCCAGCCCTGCCTCTTAAAACTAAGTGACCTTGGGAGGCGGGGTGCCTGGATGGCTCAGCAGTTGGGTGCCAGACTCTTGATTTTGGCTCAGGTCATGACCTCAGGGTCATGAGATGGCGCCTCACCTCAGGCTCCGTGCTCAGTGGGGAGTCCGCTTGGGATTCGCCCTCTCCCTCTTCCTCCGCCCCTCCCCCTGCTCTCTCCCTCCGGCCTCCCTCTCTCTAAAGTAAATAAATCAATCTTAAAAACAACGACAACAACAACGAAGTGAACTTGGGCAACTCAGTCTCTCTGAATTCCTTGCTGGCTCACTTGCTCAATGGTGCTGATTCTACCTTTCACAAAGACCTATTGTAGATGGAGAGCGATTCGGCATGTAGAAATTCCTGAACACAGTAAAGTCCTGGAGCTACATTATGGAGTCACATTATCTTATCTTCACCTTATTGGGTCTGGGCAAGAATCCGATGTCAGGCGGGTTTAAACAGTAAGATTAAAGGCTAAGTTTAAAAAGATTCCCCAAGGGAGAGTAACGGGTCGCCCCCGCCCCTTCACAGGTGCATTCTCCCCACCATCTCCACATCTCTCACTGCGCGGAAAAGAACTGGTTTCATATCCTAAACAGAAAACCTAGGGACAGTTCTGGAGAGGCTGTGCTATACATTGTCATCTAGTTCAGACCCTTCGGATGATCAGACTCACCTGGGGTGATACCCAGACTACCCCCCACAACACCCTGGGGTAGAATTTCTAGGATAGGACATGCAGGAACCCAAGGACTATTGGCTTATCAAGGAAGAGGGGTTTGGGACTCTGAATGCCCAACCTCGCCCCTTTCCAGCTACCTGAGCTAGGACAGCACATGACTTTCTTCCAAGCCTGGAATTCCTCATCCATAAAATAGGAATAATATTTTCTATTTCTGTACAGTCTAGGTCGGGATTAAATAAGGTCATGTGTCTAAATCACTCTGTGTAACCTGGGGCAGATAGTGAGCGCTGTAGGTGTTAGGACTGTCACTATTTACATTTCCTCATCAATGGCACCACGGACTTGCAGGTGGCCCAACACTCGGCCCTCATTCACTGATTTCCGACAATCCCCTAGTCAGTGTGAAGGTCCCCCAGACCGAGTGTCAGAAAGGCATTTCTGAGGGATGAGTGTAACCACCTGACAGGGTAACTCATTTCCTCAGTGACAGCAGGATTTCCTTCATCACTGGAACCCGACCAGGGAAGTATCAACAAAGGAATCATTTTACGAAAGAGAGTAAAACCTACAGAAGGGCGTGGGGCCACCTCTTGATCAAGAAGGAATTTCGAACATCCCTCTCACAGATGAGGTGGAAGCCGAGTTACTTTCCGGGAGGGACTTGGGGTTACTAAGGTACACTGATGAAGCAAGCCCCAAAGTTGAATGTTTTAAAAATATATGCTTATGTAATAGTTAAAGGCAGGGTTTCCGGTCACAGAGCCTGCTGCCCCCGCAGAATGAAGCAGTCTTTGGAAAAGAACGAGATGACAAAGATTCTAGAAATCTTCGGATGAGGGTGAGGTACGGTAGGCAGGGGAGCCTACAGTAGAGGGCAGGAAAAAATCTCAATTGCTCATTCTCAACAGCTTTCTTCACTGACCCTGAAATCACAAAAAAAGTTAGAAGGAGAAAAGGCAAGATTCCTTACGGCAAGAACTGCTGGTGTGGGGCTGGGAGATTAGCACCTGCTGGAACAGTCACTGTTTGCTCCCTTGAGTAAACAGGGATGGGTCATCTCCCTTCCTTGGCAGGGAAAGCTGCTTCCTCTGTCCATGGCCACTAGTCCTTGCTATTGATTCACCATAGGAAAATAATTCATAAGATCTCAAAACTGAACAGAATGAGTCATTCCTGTCCAGTCTCGGCTTCTACTGCAAGAAGCCCCTTAAAGAAAAAAAACATGTGTATAACACCCAGATTTTAAGTAGCTAGGGGGAGAGACAGAGACAGAGACTTAGGCAGGGCATCTGCAAAAGGGAAATATTTCACTTATTCATTTTACTGTCTTTGATGAATGATTAAACCCATGGCTTCAAACTTAGAGCTATTTTGCCTGCAAAAGTGTCTGGAAGGAAAACATCCTGGGTATATTATATGAAAATGTAACACATTATTTAAAAATAAAAATTTCAGGGCACCTGGGTGGCTCAGCTGGTTAAGTGTCTGACTTCGGCTCAGGTCATGGTCTCAGAGTCCGGGGATCCAACCTCCGTCAGGCTCTGTGCTCAACAGGGTGTCTGCTTGTCCTCCTCCCTCTTCCCTTGCCCCTCCCCCCACTTGCCCTCTCTCTCTGATAAATAAAATCGTAAAAAAATAAATAAATAAAAATTTCCCTAAGTTTCCAGACATTTCAGACAAACATTCTTTCCAAGAGAGTATCCTTAACTTTCTCTCCAATACATTTTTATGTAATTTCATTTCGGTCTCTCTGATTTCTGTCTATCAATGCTATGAATGAGAGAAAACACTGTGCTAACATATATAGAGTTTCCTACGTCAGGGCCACATCTTGCGCATGGCCAATTCCTTTTTCCCTGGGCGACATAGGTCGAACATGTGTCGATGTGCTTTTCTGGCTACTCCTCTATTGATTCTGATTCGGGGGTCTCCGGGTTCCTCAGTCTTCTCTTTTAAAGTCTTTTCTCTTTAAGCTAAGATTTATCGGCTATTTCCTCAAATTTTTTTCTGCCATGAAATATAGCTGGCAGAAGTGCTACTGGGAATGACTAGTCTGAATCAGGTGAAGCAGGACCATGTGTGATCCTAGAGAAGAGCTGGGGTGGGACTGGAACAGAGATGACCCACAGGGCAGGTTGCCGGCTTCACGTGCTGCATGAGGAGATTCAGAGTTCCTCCTCTGTGTCATTCCTGTTAGTGACATTTCAATATGGATATCTTAAGGTCATTGTGAAAGAAAGGCATGCTCTGAAAGAAAGTGAAGGCAAATGGAAGGATCACATGATATTCAACAGCAAGTATCTCAGGTGCAAGCATTGTCTGAAACATAACATAAAATCAACTCCTCTAAACTTGTGTCCAGTCTCTTAAAAGATACCAAGAGATCCCTAGCGGAGCCGCAGTGAAGTCCTTTCGTTCAAGGTGGGGAGGGAGAGCCCTGGATGCTTCTCTTCCCTGCCATGCAAAGCTGTTTCTCAGTAAATTTGTCTTCCTGTTAGTTTACAGGTTTGGGAATGTTACTCAGCTGCCACCTTATGAAATCTGAGCAATTTCAACCTTGCCATGCTGTTAGGTGGAGGTTTCCAGGGTGTGGTGGTAAAGAGGAGTCACATTTACATATTGCATAGCAATTCTGAGACTGCTCAGCCTCTGTGGCTCTCTCATGCATCTCTCAGTGATATCAGTAAGCACCGACTGTGTACAGAGGGCGCTGAGCTTCAGGCCCAGGAGCAGCCCCACCCTTAACACGTTGGCCTTGTTTGAAAAGACCCTAGTCTGGCCTTCCTCTGGCCATACCTCTCTCCCACTGGCTGAGGAGTCCATAGACCCAAGGCTACCTGCCCACCCACACACCATACCCCCTTTCTAGACTTGCTAGGGGTACCCCTGCCTAAACCCCTCCAAGACCACTTCCAAGGCCTGCATGGACCCTCCCCCAGGTCTGTCCTCTGAAAAGTGACAGCACAATATACCCCTAGGCTTAGGGATGGCCAACAGGAGACTGTTGGGGAGGAGACAAAGAGACTCACGCCTGGACACACAGACACACCAAGGGGTCCGCACTCACGTGCACTGGGCTTCTAGCCAAGCAGGACAATTCTGGGGCTGGGAAGGGGGACAGGGCCAGGCTGAGGGCCAGACAACTCCATATGTCCTCTTGCCCTGGGCCCCTCCAGTGTGAGGGGCGGGCCTGTCCACAGGGCCTCAGGGTAGGTGTGCAACTCCAGAAGTCCCAGGAATTCTGGAAGCCAAAGACGGATTCAGGCTGAGCAGCCACCAGCGGCTGGAGGCATGACTGAGACAGAAATCCTCAGGTAACTTCCGAAGGTCCAGCTCAACCACTCCTCCCCAGAGAAAGCGCCTTCATTGTTAGCAAAAAGTAGTTTATTTACTCCGGCTTCCCTGTGCTTCCCCGTCCGTAGCCGCGCCCCGCCCCCCCAGCAGGTTACTGCTTCCCTATTTACTCGCACCTCACAGAGAGTAGGCGGCGGGGGGCGGGGAATACATTTGTGATCAATGGGGTTTGTGTTTAACGTAACTTTTCGTGAGAAGGTGTAGAAAAGTATAGGCTAAAAGGCGGGGGTGGGGCAGGCCTTGGTCACGAACCCCTTCTGCATTCTCCACTGATCCGTTGGGATTTGGTTAGGTGGGCGGTGGGGCGAGGGCCTGTGCCAGGGAGCACTGTTGGTGCAGGGCCAAGTGTCAGGGACGTGATCCAGGTGCCCAGCGGCTGTGCTTTACCTGCTTTCGCGGCTGTAAACCGGGAATAACAGCACCGTCTCTTCACACACCGCGACGGAAGTTCAAGGCAACGCTTACAATCATAACTAACAACCGGCACGCATCTCACAATGAACACGATTTCTTTCACCGGCATTCGCTCATTGTATCCTCACCACAATAATAATTATTCACACCCCCAATTTACACACGCGAAGAGAAGTTTAGAGGGATCAAGTGACCTGCTCCAGGTGACCCAGAGCCAGACCCAGAGTTAGGCGCTGAGGGTAAAAAGGCTCCTTCTCTTTACAGTACTTGATTTTGCCTTTCATCCATATTTGTGAGCATGCACTGTGAGTAACTCTTCCCCATGCAAATAATCATTTCCGATTGTCACTTCTGATGACTTTGAAGACGTGTGCTTTTCAAAGCCCGTCTCTCACAGGGGAGAGACTGGAAGCTGGAAATCTGCAGGACAGACAGAGCCACTCTTCCTTCCAGTTAGAAAGGAGGCTCGGAGAAAATGGGAAGGGCAGGGTGGGGGGCGAGACTGGATCACAGACACGGCAAATACCGGCTAAGCCAGGTGGAGCTCTTTGCCACCTGGTGCTGCCAGAGGAAACTTTCACTCAACATCTCTCCTCTCAAAAAGAACAGAGTATGGATTTACAGTATTACCATAGAGAATAACACGGAACTTGCCTCGCCCAAAACACCTCTCCTCCCCCCAGAACATAATACATACATAATACATAAAACAATATCACATAGTAATAAAGCTTTGGGGCACAGATGTAGTTTTCCAAGATCACAGTGAAGACAACACAGTAAATATAAAATAAAATAAAATAAAATAAAACAAAATAAAATAAAATAAAATGTAAATAACAGTAGTTACCTTGAGTATATAGGATAGCTTTCCGTGAAGAAATTCAAGTACTGTGTGTGTATATATATATATATATAAGTTTGTGTATATATATATGTAAAAGTTTCGCCTTTACTTTCACAACATCCCTGCAGAAGCGAAAAGGGAAACATAATTAATAGACTATACAATGATACCCATAAGTTTCCTTCTGGCTCTAAAACTTGAAGTCAGAGTTACAAATTGGTGGCAGAACCTGGTGCAGGCTGAACTGGACCTACAAATCAGTTTCATCTGACCTGGGGAGGGCTTTAACATAATTTGAGCCAACATCTAAATTTTAGGAATTTTCACCAAAAAAATCCAGATTCACAGCTTCACTTGGAAAACAAACAAACAAACAAACAAAAAACAGACCCAGAAGATTTGGCAGTAATCACAGGACCTGCAGGCCTTAAGTGAGGCACAAGCTTGCTCACCTGGCCCACTGCTCATTTGAGTTACCTTCCCGGCCTTCTAAGGCATTAACTTTATGATTCTTTATGTGTCTAAGATTCATCAATGTGAATTCTGTCCTCAAAGTCAGTGCAACTTAAGTAAAGACAGTAAGAGCCTGGCACTGCCTCGCATAGTGATTATAGTTATATCAGCACATGGTTTTCAAAAGAGTCACTTGTGACTCATTAGTGCCCTGGTTCTCAATGCCAGCTTTCTAGAGGGATTACCTAGAAAATATTTCTCAAGCCACGCCCTCCCCTGATTCAGAACACCTAAATCAGTATTGTTACTGTTGCTTAACAAACATCTTTATTAAAGCCTAGCATGCAAATAGTAAAGTAACAAATCACAAAAATAAACACACCTGTGTTATAACCAGCAGCCAGGCCAAGAAACAGAATATTACCAGCACCCCAGATCCTCCCCTGTGTCTGCCCAGTCACTACCCCACTGTCTCCAACTATCCTCGCCCAACCTCTAACACCGTGCATTCATGTTGCCCGTTCTTGAACTTCATACTAACGGAATCACACTGACTGCGTTCTTTTGCATCTAGATTCTCTCCCTCAACAGTTGTGACTGAGACAGATCCAGGTTGATGCGTGGACAGTAACTGACTCATTGTCACTGGCTTTTAGTGTTCCATGGTGTGACTACCACAGGCTATTTTTCCATTCTCCTGTTGAGAGAAATTTGGGTTGTTCTGAACCAGGGGCTATAACAAATAAGGCCACTCTCTGTGAACATTCTTGAGCATGTCTTTGGCAAACATATGTATGCATTTCTGTAGGGCAATGCAAACGCTAGGCCACGGGTATACGTATACTCTCGTTTAATAGATCCTGTTGGCCAGTCTTCTAGAGCTGTTGTGCCAATTCACACGCCCACATCTGTGTATGAGAGTTCCAGCTTCCTCGCATTCTCACCAACACACCTGCTGTCTATCTTTTAAATTTTTGCGTCTCTGGTGGGTATGTAGCAGTACTGTACTGTGGTTTTAAAGACCACTCCAGTAAGGTTGAGCATGTTCCATGTTTCTTGGCCATTTGGATATGTTCTTTTGTGAAGTACCTGTTTAAATTTCCTTTTTTTTTTAAAGATTTTATTTATTTATTTGAGAGAGAGAATGAGATAGAGAGAGAGCATGAGAGGGGGGGAGGGTCAGAGGGAGAAGCAGACTCCCTGCTGAGCAGGGAGCCCGATGCGGGACTCAATCCTGAGACTCCAGGATCATGACCTGAGCCGAAGGCAGTCGCTTAACCAACTGAGCCACCCAGGCGCCCCGCCTGTTTAAATTTCTTGCCCAATTTTCTATTGTGTTGGTCTATCTTTTCTAATGGACCTGTTTCTTAATTCTGGATATGACTCCTGGTTGTTTATATGTATGGCAATGTCCCCTTCCCTTCGGCAGCTTATCTTTTACTCTTTTAATGGTAAGCTTTGATAGAAGTTATTAGTTTTAATATAGTCCAATGTATGGATCTTTTCCATATACTAGTACTTCCTGTGTCTTCTTTTAAAAATCACTGCCCACCCCAAGGTCATTAATCTATCCTATTTTGTCATCTAGAATGATGCTGTCCAATAGAAAAATAGTGGGAGCCAAATATGTAATTTAAAGTTTTCTTGTAGTTGCATTTTAAAACGTAAAAAAAAAGGAAATTCATTTTAATAATGTATTTTATTTAACCCAACACATCCATAATATTATTGTTTCAACATATAATCAATATAAAAATTACTAATGAGACATTTTGAATTCTTTCTCTACAGTAGGGTTTTGAAATCTGGTGCACGTTTTGCACTTAGAATCTATCTCTAATGGACCAACCACGTTTCAGGGACTCAGTAGCAACAAGGGGCTAGCGGCTGCCATAGTGGACAACACAGATCTAGAAATTATAGTTTTACCTGCCAGTTTTACCTGCCACATCTACATTAACATTCAGATGTGTATATATTTTTTAAAAGATTTTATTTATTTTAGAGAGAGAATTGTGTGTGTGCACGCATGCGCGCACGAGCACACAGATGCTGGAAGAGGCAGAGGTGGAGGAGGAGGGAAAGGGAGAGAATCTCAAGAAGACTCCCCGCTGAGCACGGAGCCCCATGCAGAACTCAATCTCATCACCGTTGAGATCATGACCTGAGCCAAAACCAAGAGTCAGATGCTTAACCAACTAAGCCACCCAGACACCTCAGTGTGTATAAATTTTGAGGTTAGAATCAAGATTCAGGGGTTTTTTTCCATCTGTATATTCAAATGACTATCCCTTCTGTATAATATCAATGTTATCATAAATCAAGCGTCCAAATACGTGGAAGCTTATTTCTAGAGTCTCTAATCCATTTCATCGGTCAACCATGCCTTTGGCATTTAGTATTTTTTTTTAGTTCCCTAGTTAATTCTTACATTCAGTCCGTATTGAGAACCACTACCAAGAGGTCACAAAATTTATCAGTAGCTATGACCAGAAATTTTATAGAGTGGAGTGGAATGGAATAGAAGAGAAAACATCAATATGTACCAAGTAATGTTTTATGAAAACTTTATTTCAGTGTGTGTGTGTGTGTGTGTGTTTCTAAATTGAGGTCTAAAAAGTATTACTTACCATCAGTGATGGTCCAAAAAAACAGTTTGAAATCCACTACAATAGTGTCATCTGTGAAGTAAGTACTTGGGAAAATCCAACTTGCATATTATTTTATAGTCATCATCTAGAAATGCTCTGAAGTTTTACTCTTACACAATTGGTGATAGACCAGACCTCCACACAAAGCAGATCTCCATTTGAAGCAAGTCAGGGAAAGCCAGTTACAGCTGATGGAACAGGAGGAGCTCATTATAAAGCCTGTGACTTTGACCCAAAGTGGAATATGATAATGAGTTCGTGATGTGAACCTTGCAAACAAAAATTGCTAATCTGAACAATTTGAAATTTGTTCAGCATCAGCAGATTTTGTTTTTCAAGTTTTAATTGGATGTCAAATAAGAAAACAAAATTTGAGGGGAAGAACTTAAAGCCAATTTAGTTATTAAATGATGTTAAGTAACCTTCGTTATTGAAGAAAATGCTCTCAGAACATTTGCTTGAATCTTGAAATGATTATTTAATTGTTCAGCCTGTGTCAAGATCAATCTGATCAACATATTTATTGACTCTCCACTAAAATATGTCTGGCAAAGGAATCAAAATAACAGAAATAGACTTTGTTCTTGCATACAAGAACTCTATGGAGAAAAATGGATTGTGGCATATGATTTTCCCTTCTTTTAGAACATGGATATAGTAAATAAAAATTATTTTGAGCCCCTTAATGTAATATTTTATCTCTTCAATCAACCTAAATACATATCTTAGCTGTGAATTTTACAGTTTTCCCATTAAGAGAGAAAGGAGAGATGTATTTGGTGGTCATTTCACAATATATACAAATGCTGATTTATTATGTTGTACACCTGAAACTCATATTGTGTCCTACATCAATTATACCTCAATTAAAAAAAATTAAAAAGCTGAAGACCTGTTTTCATTTCTCCTTTCTCCAGTCCTAGTGACCACATGTCACACGTTTCAGAAGACACAGCTCCAAGACAGAAGAAGGCAGAGCCATCTATGACAGGAGAAGAAATAAAGTTGGTTGCACACACACAAATATATATGTATCTTTTGGGTTTGTTTTTATAATGTGCACCAGCACATGGAAGTGTGTATGTGTGTGTGAGAGAGAGAGAGAGAGAGAGAGAGACTATGTGGGGGTGTGTGTGTATCAATCCTAAACAGAGAGATTGGGATACTTTCATTAAATATCTCCATTTCTTGCTTTCCTGAAGATATAATTCAGAGATCAATAAAAAGGAAACTTTCCATTAAATTGAAACCTCATAAACCAAACACCAACTATGTATTAGGCCTCTGATCTGCTCAGTTACTCTCCTTAAGAATGCAGCATGAATCCCCTCCACAAACTCTCTAGTGACCAGGTGGCAAAAAGAAAGAAAGAAAGAAGAAATGGTTATTAAAATGAACCAAACCCCTTTAACTTTACATTTGAGGGGAATCTGGACACTCACAGCTTGCGAAATTTTAAATTCTCATACTTAGGATGGATGAAATTTGTTTCAAGTTCACCCAAGCAAAATTAGTGTGCTTTCTCAGACTTTAAGGTACGATAATAATGAAATTTGGGAATAACTGTTTTAAAAAACACAGTGATTGCTCAAGTTTAATGACAATCAAACATCTGTCTACCATCAACAGAAAGTCCTGTGGAGAATTTTGGCTGTTAAAGTGTTATACAAGGTCAAAGATTCTTATTATCCCCATTCACTTGCTATTTGAGGGTTTTATACCTAAGCCCTAATTTATTTTAATTAGGTTTTTAGCTTGGTTTATGTTTTCATCATTTAAAAAACCCTCCACAAGATGCAATTTTAAGGCACTATATATAGTAGGACCCATAAAATGATGAGATTGATGGTTGCATAGGGCTTAGGAAAATAAGTCTTGTTACTTCAGAAAGACTTCTTTCATAGTGCCAATTGTCTGGTCTGTCTAGGGTGTCCCAAAGATGTCTTCAATCATTCTGGGTCCACCAAATAAATAAAACAACAAACTTGGGCCATGTAGGACCAATAAGGTTGGTGCTCTGGGTGTGCAGGTGTTTCTAAGAGAAGGGAGACCTGAATTTGATTCCAAAGGGAGCTACCCTGTGTTCCTCTAATCTCTTTGCCATAATCTGCCGTTCATCGGGATTCAAAATTAGGGACAGATTACCAAAACACCATTCTTGATGCCAACTAGCCCATTTGATGAACTTGACTATAGGCTTTTAGGCAGTAAATAAGTCAATTGCTCTTGTCCAAATCCATCTTTATAAAGGTGTATTATATCCAGTTCAATCTTTGGACTACATGCCTAAATTCACATTGGGGAGGCTTTGGAAAGCCCCAGGCTGTTGTAGAGATGGCCTGGAGCCCAAGGTAAATGAATGGTTGCCACACTACACTCTGTGCTTTATGAGACTTTGGAGCCAGACCCTCCTCCCATGCACAGCCTACTGGCAGTGCCTTGGGGGCCTAAGAAAACTCAAATGAACTGTGTGTGTGTGTGTGTGTGTGTGTGTGTGTGTGTGTGTGTGTGTGTGAAGGCACGCATAAAAGCATATTTTTCCTATAACTGTGCAATGATTAGCACAACAAACTGACCCTTGCAAAAGAGGTATCTGATGTCCTTGGTTTTTGCCTGATTCTACTATACTTTGGGGGACCCCTAACATAGGATGTTTACTGCTCTGCTTCAGAGGCTGTGTCAAAGCCAGATCAGCTCCACCATAGAGGATCTCAATAATCACAACCTGGGGGCGCCTGGGTGGCTCAGTTGGTTAAGCGACTGCCTTCGGCTCAGGTCATGATCCTGGAGTCCCGGGATCGAGTCCCACATCGGGCTCCCTGCTCAGCAGGGAGTCTGCTTCTCCCTCTGACCCTCTTCCCTCTTGTGCTCTCTGTCTCTCATTCTCTCCCTCTCAAATAAATAAATAAAATCTTTAAAAAAAATAATAATCACAACCTGATTTTCAAAGAAAGTCAGTGACACTATGCTAGACTAAACCAGCACCAGTCAGCCCCGTGAGGGCAGAGTCTTGTCTCCCTTGTTCACTGTTGTTACCCCTGAACCCAGAATAGGATCTAGTACACTGAAAGCATCAACAAATAATTGGAGAAATGAATACTATATATCAAAAGCCTACCAGTTGTCAATCATGCAGAAGGCACTTTGCATACCTTGTCTTTCTATTCCTTATAACAAGTAACCCTGCGGGATGGACATTATAATAATTAGCTTATAAATAAGGAAACTGAGTTTTGAAGAATTTCACTGTCTTGCCAAGGTCACACAAGTAGTAAGCAGAAAGCAGGGATTCAAATTTAGATCTGTCTGCCTTTCTAGCCCATGTTCTGTCCACCACACCATGCCTTCACCCCAGTAGAAGCAAATTATAGACTGACCTTTGGTCTTTTGCTATAAGATATTGCGTTAGCATATTTACATAGTATCGTGGGTAATCACAAAGGCTCCAGTCACATATTTCTGTGTACAGAGAGGCAACAGAATCTGGGCTTTCTCACTTCCCTGCTATCCTATACCTCTCACCAAGTCCAAATATCCTCATCTGAAAACTGCATAACACAAGTTCTATCTCACTGAATTAAATGGGAAATGCATTTATGCACAGCGAGGACTCAATAAATGTAGATTATTACTAACCCAGAATAATGTAGATTATTACCAACCCAGAGTTATCTTCAAACTTATGTCAATTAATGTGATTGCTTTTAGAAAAGGCAGAAACATTTTTAAAGGGAAGACAATACAATTATTACCTATTTTCCCCTTAAAGAATTTGCCCCTTTGTCCAGCAAATTCTACTGATGAAATTTTAAGTGGAAACCCCTTAAAAAAGGGGAGGGCTTGTAGGGGAAGAGGCATGAAAAGGTGCTGTTTAAAGTCAGAACCCTCATAACATAATAAAAAAAAATAAAGTCAGAACCCTCATTCGTGGTACAGAAGGCACTTGAATAGTATGGATTAATGAATAAATGAATATGCATCCTCTGGTGAGTGCCCAAAGTTTCCCTCCCTTGCCCTGTGTGTAAGGCTTCTCGGGAAATAAACTTGCCTAAAAGAACATCCTGGCTAAACATGTACACTGGTTATAAAAAAGGAAAGTTTTATTATGTTTCTCTCCCCGAGGCCGGCAGTTGTAGAACTAATCAGCTAATGTCTTCTGGACACGGCATGGAGACTGTCTCTGTCAAGATAGAGCCAGCTTAGAAAAGTTTGCTGCTGTGAGGTGAGCAAGTCCTGCCTTGTTCCACATTTAAGACATTCTGACATGGTCTGAAATGGCCTTGGCCATGCCACCCGGAGATCTGAGGTCACCCTTTTCATTTCTCCTTCCTCATAAACCAGGCTGTGCCGACTGAGGGCTCAGCCTCCTGCAATTCCACAGGCTGAACAATCCTTCCTAGCCCTACGATGAATCCATTTCAACTCGCCAAAGAGCAAGTGTTACAGGTCAGAAGAGAGGTTTGGCTTCGACATTTCCTCTCCACGACTGAATACTTCTGAAGTCAAACTCATCAAGCAATGGGCTTCAAATCTCTCTTTTCTGTATCTCTCCCTGAACAGCGGGCCAAAAATGAGCATTTTGAACATCTCTCTCTCTCTCTCTCTCTCTCTCTCTCACACACACACACACACACACACACACACACACACACGTCGAGGCCAACGTGGTTTGAGAGTTCTCAAATGGTAGCAACATCAGTGAAATGGTGCCTACCTTCCAGAAACTTCAGTCCACAAAAGATGCCCCTTGCCTGTGAAGAGCAGTCAGAGCCAGATTTCCAGCGTTCCAGTCAGCCTCGCTCTCGTCAGAGAGCAACACAACTCATCTCTGTGTAAGCTCTGAAATTCTTTCAGAGACCCACCCTCTAAAGTTGCACGTCTAGATTTCTGACTGAGGGCGATCCGTGACGTGAGGCAAAGCTACTGGATGGCACCTTCTGGTTCTTCCTGATGGGATGTTGCTTCCTGTTTCACCACTTGGGAGAGGAGAAAACTGGAATTCAGTCAGACACGGGATTAGAAATGCATTAGTTGCCTCATCCTTGTTGGGTTTGGTGCACATGGTCATGAGTCAACTACTGAACAAGATGGTCTTGCTGTTTGTACCGAAAGGAAGGGGTTTCGCGGCGGAGAGAACCCCGAAACACTGTTGACAAGCCCACACTATCCCCCGAGCGGGTCTGACAGCTATGGCACTCTCTAGAAGCCTGTGAGTATTGGTGGGGCTTTGTGCTCACTAAATCCCACCACAACCACCACCAGCACGCCCTGAAAACGCATTGACTAAAGGAGCCTCAGTCCACGGAAAGGCCACCTCTCTGCGTGTCTCCTGGCAACACTGGGGAGAAAGGAAACTTCCCTGTTTTTTGACCGATATAACGCCCCCAAAATAAGTCTGGCCACCTTTTCCCTTTGGAATAGTCAGAGGTAATTCTCTTTGTTTTTATTTCTGTCAGCCTCAAAGAGCAGTCATCACAATGAGAGACAAACCAGGGAGTAGCAGGACAAGCGACAGCTGTCCATCTGTCTGCTGGAGACATTTCAATTTCAAAGGCAAGTTTGCCTCCATTTACGGTGTTTATTTGAGACGGGAGACCTTTGGGGGCCGTTTGCACTTTCTCTTGCCTGCAGATGAAACAGCTCCAGGTGTGGATTGTTTAAAGGTGCCTTGACGAGCAAGGAAGCTTCGGCAAGTTGGCTCTTGTACCCCTCGGAGCCAAAGCTCACCTCCCAGGTGGTTCAGGCAGCACCGCCCACTCCGAAGGCCCTAATTCAAGGCCCTTCCCATCAGCTGACTTCAGCTGCTGAGACCCATCTTTCTTCTCCTGTCAGCTAATCGATGACAGCAAATTAAAAATTGACTAGAGGCGGAGAAGGGGAAAGGCCAGTCTCGGACTCCCTGGGTTCTCGGGTTTCACTAATTGAATTCAGTTCAAAGAAGGGGGATTGGTCAAGGCCCCTTCACTGGATGCTCGTTCACTTTCTTCCAAGGCCTGTTTTTCTCTTCCCAGACTTTCTTTTTGCCATGAAGGGGTTCAGAAATTTTCTTTTATTTTATTTTAAAGATTTTATTTATTTATTTGTCAGACAGAGAGAGAGAGAGCACAGATAGGCAGAGAGGCAAGGCAGAGGGAGAGGGAGAAGCAGGCTCCCCGCTGAGCAGGGAGCCTGACGCGGGGCTCGATTCCAGGACCCCGGGACCATGACCTGAGCTGAAGGCAGACACTTAACCGACTGAGCCACCCAGGCATCCCAGGGTTCAGAAATTTTAAAGCTTATCGGGCAGGAGGTCTGAACTTCCAGCAGAGTGGTCACTAAGTGGGGCAGGTCGTGGTTCGGATCCTTGTCACAACATGCTACTCGACTATGTAGGGTTGCCTGGTCTTCCTGACCCCACACTATCCCTTTCTTGGTCCATCCTTCCCCAACGGCCGCCCGACTTGCCTTCCTAATTAAAACTGTTTCTCTCTCTCGTGTCTACCTTCCCTGCTGATAAAGTTCTACCAGTCACCTTTTCCTTATAAGATTCCTTAGCATGGGAGACAGCCTGGTTCCTGGTTGCAACCTACATAGCTCAATACCTCCTCCTTAATCAAAAGAATCCCATTATCATGGGCTGCAGTGAGTCACTGTTGAGGTGTAGTCCCTTCTTCCTTCAGGGACAGAGAGAAAAATTAACCTGTTGCACAATCTATGCAACGGGGTGCAGTAGCTGGAGAGATTGAAGTGAGGAATTCTGACAGTTTGTGAGTTGTGACCTGGGGGAGCTGTGTGCCTACACGTCAGCGTGTCTGCCCATGACCCCTCTGCGGAGGACAAATAAATACAAATATGGTTCTTTCGAAGACTCCTTTGGCAATGCCTTTTTCCTTTTCTCTCTCACTTGTGTCTCATGATAAATTTATCAGGTCACTGCTAACAGAGGGGAGAGAACCCTGGGAAGCATGATAGAGCAAGAGGCTTGTGTGGGGTGTCATTTCTTCTAGGTAATACTTAACTGTCTCATTTTATGAGAAAGGTTTAGAAGCGAGTTAAGGTATTAAATCTGTTGTATATTTTAGATTCTCATTAATAGAGGTTGTTTATTAAATCTTAATGGTTCAATGCATTTTTAAAAGTGAACATCACACCTCTGACAATTAAAGGTAGGCAGTTAAGCCTGATATTAGTGGACAAGTTTTGTGGGGAGCAGAGGGGCTACGTTACAAAACCCATGGGTTTTTATACACAAGATCAAGCTTGTTAATTACTAAAGTGAGTAAGGTGGAAAATACCTACTGAGTATATTTCCAAGAATAAAACAGGAGAGAGGGAGAAGAGCAGTGAGGACCTTTGCAAACCCAATCAGGACTCTGGAGGGCCACTTAGGAACTCACAAGAGAAAAACAGCATAAGCAGGACACGGGAAAATGGCCTCGGGGCTGCAGCAGGAAGCTTGGAACTAGAAACTGTGTCCAGAGCTCTGCCAGCCAGGAACAGAGGGTGCATGGATGGGGTATAGACACAGAGGAAAGGGAAGTGGGATAACTTCTGATATTCTATATGGCATGTTATGTTGCAAACCTCAAGCTAACATTCTAGAGAAGAAAATCTAAGTTTGATGGAACTGACCTGCTTTTACCTCCAAGGAGAGAATCCCTTCCGAGAAATTAATGAACACACTTTGGGCCATATTGATCTTAACCTAATCAGTCCAATTTGGGGGGGCTTCTATGAACAAAATCTCTGTTTTCTGAAAATGTTTCATCTTATCATTTTCACAGACTTTCTAAATACAAAGGTTTTCTCATAGACGGAAATGTTAAGTCAAAATGCTACCAAACTGTGTATTCTTTAAATAGGTATGTGGAGAAACTCCTATGGAATATAACGAAACAAGCTAATGTTCTTCACAAATGCCAGGAATCTGAAGACTACATCTTCTTGACATAAAAATCTCCCCACATGACTTGCCTGAATCCCCACAATGGATTATAGATTACAGACACACCTCAGAAATATTGCAGGTTTGGTTCTGGACTGCTGCAAAAAAATGAACATCTCAATAAAGCTAGGCAAGGAATTTTTTGGCTTCCCAGTGCATATAAAAGTTATCTTTACACTATACCGTAGTATATTAAATGTGCAATAGCATTAAATCTAAAAAGTGTGTATATACCTTTATTTAAAAATACTGTATTGCTAAAAATGATGCTAACCATCATAGGAACTTTCAACCAGTCCTAATCTTTCTGCTGGTGGAGGGTCTTGCCTCGGTGTTGATGGCTACCCACTTACCAGGGTGGTGGTTGTGAAGGTTGGGGTGGCTGTGGCGATTTCTTAAAATAAGACAGCAGTGAAGTTTGCCACATCGATTGCCTCTTCCTTTCACGAACCATTTCTCTGTAGCATGTGATGCTGCTTGATAGCATTTTACCCACAGTAGAACTTTCGAAATTGGAGTCAGTCCTCTCACACCCTGCGGCTGCTTTATCAACTAAGTTTATGTCACATTCTGAATCCTTGGCTGTCATTTCGACGGTCTTCACAACATGTTCACCAGGAGTAGATCCCATCTCAAGAAACCACTTCCTTTGCTCGTCCCTAAGAAGCAGCTCTTCGTTCATTTACGTTTGGTCATGAGAGGGCAGCAGGTCGGTCCCATCTTCAGGCCCCACTTCTCATTCTAGTTCTGCTGTTTCCACCACATCTCTAGTTACGTACTCCACTGAGGTCCTGAACTCCTCGAAGTCATCCATGAGGGTTGGAATCAACTTGTTCCAAACTCCTGTTCTTGATACGTTGACCTCCTTCTGTGAGTCACAAATGTCCTTAGTGCCATATACAATGATGAATCCTTTCTGGAAGGTTTTCAGTTTACTTTGCCTGGATCCAGTAGAGGAATCACTACCTGTGGCAGCTAGAGCCTTATGAAATGTGTTTCTTAAGTAATAAGACTTGAAAGTTGAAATCACTCCTTGATCCATGGGCTGCAGAACGGAGGTTGTGTCAGCAGGCATGAAAACATTAATCTCACTGTCTGTCTCCATACGAGCTCTTGGGTGACCAGGTGCAGTGTCAACAAGCAGTAACATTTTGAAAGGAATCTTTTCTTCAGAGCAGTCTCAATAGCAGACTTAAAATAGTCTGTAAACCATCTTGTAAACAGATGTGTTGTCATCTGGGCTTTGTTGTTTGCTTTATAGAGCATAGGCAGAGTAGAGTTAGCATCATTCTTGAGGGCCCTAGGATTTTTGAAATAGAAGTACTCTCCCCCATTCACCTCAAGTTAAAGTCATCAGCTGCACTAGCCCCTAACAAGAATTGGCCTGTCTTTTGAAGCTTTGAAAGCAGGCATTGACTTTTCCTCTCTACTTTGAAAATCCTAGATGGCATCTTCTTCCAATCGTGGGCTGGATCATCTACATTGACAATCTATTGTTGAGGGGTAGCCACCTTCATGAATTATCTGAGCTAGATCTTCTGGATAACTGGCTGCAGCTTCTCCATCGACACCTGCTGCCTCACCTTGCACTTTAATGTTATGGAGACAGCTTCTTTCCTAAAACCCCATGAACCAACTTCTGCTGGCTTCAAACTTTCCGTCTGCAGCTTCCTTACCTCCCTAAGCCTTTGCAGAATAGAAGGGAGTTAGGGCCTGGCTCTGGATTAGGTGTGGCTTAAAGGAACGTTGTGGCTGGTTTGATTTTCTATCCAGACCACTAAGACTTACTCCGTATCAGCAATAAGGCTGTTTCACTTTCTTAACATTCGTGTGTTCATTGGAGTGGCACTTTTAATTTCCTTCAAGAACTTTTCCTTTGCTTTCACAGCTTGACTAACTGGCACCAGAGGCCTAGCTTTCAGCCCATCTTGACTTTCAGCATGCCTTCCTCACTAAGCTTAATCATTTTTAGCTTTAGATTTAAAGTCAGAGACACATGGCTCTTCCTTTCACTTGAACACTTAGAGGCCATTGTAGGTTATTGACTGGCCTAGTTTCAATATCACTGTGTCCCAGGGAACAGGTAAACCCAAGAAGAGGGAGAGCCCATTGGGGGAGCACTCAGAACATGCACATTTATTGGTCAAGTTCACTGTCTTACGATTACAATAGTAACATCAAAGATCACTGATCACAGATTACCGTAACAGATATAATTAGAATGAAAAAGTCTGAAAGGGGCGCCTGGGTGGCTCAGTCGGTTAAGCGTCTGCCTTCCACTCAGGTCATGAACCAAGGGTCCTGGGATCCAGTTCCACATCCAGCTCCCTGCTCAGCGGGGAGCCTGCTTCTCCCCCTGTCTGCAGCTCCCCCTGCTTGTGCTCTCTCTCTCACCCTCTCTCTCTCTCTGACAAATCAATAAAATCTTTTAAAAAAAAGTCTGAAATATTGCGAGAATTGCCAAAATGTGAGAGAGACACAAAGTGAGCAAATGTCATTGGGAAAATGGTACCGATAGACTTGCTTGACGACCCAGCGCAAGGTTGCCACAAACTTTCAATTTGTAAAAAAAATGCATTGTCTACGAAACACAGTAAAGTCAAGTGCAATAATACAGGTATGCCCGCATGGGACCTGAATGGAGTCTCCCTTTCCCCTACCCACCAGGTTCCACACTCTCCCTGGCCCAGTGTTACAAGATTCCCTGGCAGATAATTTGAAAAAAAGTAAGAAAAGGGAAGAGCAGATCACCAGAACTAATGGTTCTCATACATTGGTACTCGAGTGCCGCTCATCACCCTCTGACACATGCGACTTCTTACTTATTGACTTGTTTATGACCTCTCTCCTGAATTAGAATGTTAGCACCCTGGGGGCTGGAGTTTTTGTCTGCCTTGTTCACTGCTGAATCCTCAGAGTCAGAACAATTCTTGGCACAGAGTCCACGCTCAGTGCAGAATAGGGTACCTTTAGGATTGTGTCTCTTCCCATCTAACACAACAGATAGTTACTTTTTTCAAAGGCAAATTCGTTGGGCTTTCTCAAAACTTCCAAGTGGGTACTGGGTGTCATGAAGATGGCCAGTTCTACTCTGAGT
This sequence comes from Callorhinus ursinus, assembly GCF_003265705.2. NCBI lineage: Eukaryota > Metazoa > Chordata > Mammalia > Carnivora > Otariidae > Callorhinus > Callorhinus ursinus. Next base: position 6,029,007 of record NW_027397109.1, read on the forward strand.
TTGTTGGGAGAGGGGGGAGAGTTTTCCCTCCAAGACTTAGGTCTGTCACATACCAAGTACTTGGAGCAAAGCGTTTTAAGAATCCATCTGGCACAACCTCTGGGAAGGCTATGGAGCTCTTTACCAGCCAGATCACGCATTGTCATGTAAGCTGTCTCTCCACAGCCTCTTTGTCTGCAGCCCTCACTGAGGGATGGCCAGAAGGTCTGTGCATATGGCCCCTGGCCACGGGTGTGGCTGAAGTTGATAGGGCAGGCCACATCTCTACTTGCCTCCTCCAGAAAGTTTTTGTTGCTAAAGCCTCGTCCCACTTTGTGCTAACTAGTGACTTATGCTTATTAGCTGTGTGACTCCAGGCAAGTCACCTAATGTCTCAGTCCTTCGGGCTTCTCACATGCAAAATGAGGAAAATAACAGCAATACCTCAGAGTTGTAGAAGCGTTAAATGAGTTAATATACATAAAAGCACTTAGGAGAGTACCTGGCATATGGGAAGCCCTCTGTGAACATTAGCTATGATGATAATTATAATTACTATTATTAATTTATATCATCTATGAGCTTTATTCCTATGTTGCTTTGTAAGAGACCTTATTTCATGCATATAGACTTAGTTTCTCCAATTAAATCTTGAGTAAAAGTCTCTAAGTAGCACCCTGACCACTCTCTGAACATATTATTCATTCATTCATTCATCAAGTATTTCTTGGGTTCATACTATGTGCCAGGCACATCATATCTTTTGGAGGAGCTGAGGATCTCAAGAATAAAAATATAGCATGATTGCCCAAACCGATACAGACACACACTCATACAGACCTCCTGTACAGGGGACAGAGGGAAATCTACATATGTGTATGTGGTGTGGGTATATTGATATGCTCTGCATAGGTACAAATTGGGACCACAGAAGAGATGGACTCTCAGACATTTACTATTTCATATCCCACATGCAGGCAAGCATTGCCGTGGATTTTAAGAGGAGCTAAGACTGCACAATATGGCATCAGGAAGCAGACAGAAGTGGGCAGAAAAGTTTTCATCCCCAGAACAACTAATCCCATGAGTGACCTCAGTCTGTGAAGGCAGAACGTAGTAGCTTTAACATCCGTGCTCCCTTTATCTAGCATTGTGTTGGGCATCAGTGTAAATATTCCATGTGCTTTGAATAGACTTGAACGAGCTGCATCAGCACTTACACTGGTAGGTAGGAGGCAGTGGGAGTTAAGAGGGAGATGGATGTCTTGGTAAATGCCTGGGCTGTCAATACCGTGTTATATGTGACAGATAATGAAAACACAATGCCCCTTACCCATTCAGTCATCATTCATTCAATAAATGTACTATACAAGATGCATGACACACAAAGGTGGAGACAATGTCCCTGCCCTCAAGGAGGTCACCATCTATCTTTGCCCTCTTACTCCGTTCTCCCTCCTATCCCATACCTTACATACCACCTGCCAACAAGGAATCAGGAGAAGATCTGTTTGGCTAACCTGAGACACCCAAGAATGGGTACCTCTCTTCAGCTTGTGAATTCTTGGGTATGATTTTTTTTTAAAAAGCCAAACTGAGTTTCATGAAGTCAGCCAGCTAAGACTCATTCCCAAGAACAAGACACTCCCTCATCTGCCTGCTTCATAAAAGACCGATTATTCCATGGGGCACTGGAAATACAGCCCAGGCTTGAGGGTAAGAGTGTTGACCACCTGCGGGATCATGGCTATTGGACTGGCTCGGTCACTCTTTGGTCATTTCCAGACTCCCTCTGGTGGAGTTCTAAACCAAATGTATTTCCCCTCATCAGTTGCTTTTGTACCACCAAAGCACCCACAGTAACCAGAGAACATTCCAGGGCAACTAAGGATGGTATTGAGATCCCTATCCCGGGGGGGGGGGGGGGGGCTGTTTCCCTTTTCCTTTCTGGTCCCTGAGGTAGAGCTGTTCTCCTGCACGTTGCTTCCAAGTAATCTTAAAACATAGCCTTTATCAAATTATGTCCTTGCTCCAGAATTTATGGCTTCTTTATGCTAACCTAACCGTCTAGGACTGCCCATTTCCTAAACTCCCCTCCAAAATGTGATTCCCCACCTAGCCTATCCCACTTTTTCTCTTCACTGTACCCCAATACAGTGAGCCTCTAGGCTGAGCCCGTGGCTATGTTCACTCTGACCTTTGCTCATGCCCCATCTGTGATCCCTCCTCATCCAAGACCCAATCATTTCCTCTGGGAAATTCTGCCTCTCAAATCAACTTTAATCACCCTTTCTCTTCCTCAAGCCTTTACACTTATCCAACACACACCATTACCCCATTTTACGTGCAGCCCCAGTTTTTACCCGTATAGCACAAAATACTTCCATAAGACAACTCGATCAGTGTGTGTGTGTGTGAATCCATATATACACAAGCAGGTATATGCCTTGTCTCCACTAGGCTGTAAACACCCTATGAGCCCAGATAGCCCAGAAACACAGGAGACCCTCAATAAGTCTTAGTTAAAGCTCTGGTAACACTCCTTCCCCCTTTGTTTTAAGCTATATGTACCTTCTGCTGCTGCTTTTCCTCCTTCCATGGTATTTCCATTCCTTCAACAATTACTTATCGAGCACCTCCTATGTGCCTAAAAATAGGGAAATCTCAGTGAACAAGGCAGTGATGGTCCCTGCTTTCTAGCTACTTAGAGTCTCGAGCCTTGGCTAAGGCTGGAAAGGGAAGCAGGTTCCCTGAATATCAGCAGCCTTTTGTTCTCCCTCTGTGGGAGACCGTCCACAGGTCCACTACATAGCGAGGGCTAGGGTCTAACACTTCCGAGGACACTAAAGGGATTATGAGCAAAATACCACACACCACGTTGATTATAAAATGTTTTTCACTGCCTTCTCCTGAGATCTTGCATCAGGAAAGATCACCACCCCCCCTTTTATTAACCTCTTTTACATTAGGCTGGTTTTGAATTTGACCTTCAGATGTCACATAACTTGTTTCACTATTGGGTGCTGTCTGGAAGTGTTCAATAAGATAGGATGATTTCTGTTCCTTCACACAACAGATGTCTCATAACACAGCTACACCTGCCAAATATTAGTTTCTCTTTAAAGAAACCAGGTATAAAAATTAAGTTTTACTAAAAACTAATGTCACCAAATGTTTACATGAATAATTGATAATGTTCATTCATTCACACGTTTATGGAGCTCCTATCAGAGCAGTTTTGACACCAGTAAGTATGGTTACAATAAAAATAGTTTGCTTGATCATATTAAACTGTCTGCAAGGCCCATTTGCAAAATAGAATACCAGCCATGTATAATTAAATCTCTGGCCTAAACTTTAGAGGATATATTGTCTGCAGGGAAATTAGCCGCAATAACTCTGGTCCAAACTTTTTGTTATTTACATTTTTAAAATCAAAATCAACCAACCAACCATTCAACAAACAAATGCAAATACAAAATATGAAAATAATTATTCTAATAAGCACTAAGGGCTTCAGATGTTAGTTAAATTTTTTTAAAAATCTTTTTTCAAAGCTGAAAAGAAGACCATCTGATTGTCAGTAGCAATCAATACCCCTTTGGCCTCAAATATGCTCTTTATCAAGGTAACATAGCAATCAGAACAGATCAGAAAACTCTTGGACTATTAAACTTCATTACTGGGTTTCAGCAGGAACAATGTAAAGCAAAGATCCTCATATGGTCACACGTGTAATAGAAGTACGTATAAATCATGCATAATTTCATAGTAACAACGATGGCTTGTGGCTCCCATAACTGGTGACCACCAGAGGGGCTGATCCCATATATTGAAGCAATTCTGCCATTCCATTCCTTACATATCAGCAATGATGCATACTGATGATCAGATACCCAGATATATGCCACGCTAATACCACGTAAATATAAAACAAGGAGCTAATTAGGACAGAAATACCATTTGACTCTTCTACAGTTCCAATCATTGTTATTAAGATAGATTACTATTCTTGTAAGGGTACTTTCTGTATATGTGACATATTTATCCTGGTCTAAACCAGTAGCTCATTTTTTTAAATGTAATCCACAATACATACCTTTTACATCATGACCTAATACAAATATACCTACAAATATATATAACTCAAACCAAAGTTTCACAAAACAATACTTATCCATACTATTTGTGATGTACTCTATTGTCTATTCTAGTCTAATCTTGACTCTAAAAACTGTCGGTCTGGATCTACTACATTGGTTTATTACTGATCCATTAATGGATGATGGAGCACAATTTACAGGGTTCAAAACTACCTAATTGGATTGCTTTACCCTTTCTATAATTCAACATGCTACTCAGATTTTTCTTTCTCATTCCAGTTAATTTAAAGACATTTTCTGATGAACTAAAAGAAAAATTGAGGTGAGCGTCAAATTTTAGAGGGCAATTTCAGTCTCCAAACTATGGCTACATGGAAGAGGGTCCAACTACTGAGTCTAAGCCCATGCTGGGGCCCTTGATAAATTTTCTTGAATTTTAGAGTAAGTAAAGGCATATTTTCAGTGTTTGTTTTTTTTTTTTTTTTTTTCAAGTAGGGATAATAACTTTTACCTGACAAAAACAAAGCCTACTCAAAGAGGCCTCATGGCCGGAGTTACAAAGGCCATAGGAGCTTGCCCATTTCTGGACAGTCTCTAGGGCTCCCTGCTGAGCCCCCTGCCACAGAGAACAGCAGTAATCTGGGCTAGATCTCTGTTCACTTGGGTGGGGTTAATATCCAGAAAAGATGGAGCCAACCCAGTGATTCACAAAAACCCACGCAGGCAAAGGCAAAGATGGGAAACAGCTTGGTACTCTAGCCCTGGGACGCGCCTGACTTGGCAAGGCCCACTACCGTGAGCTGCAGCCAAGGGGAGGCAGCTCAGTCAAGGACACGGCTTCGGTCTGTGCGGGGGCAGGGGCAGGACCTCAGCCTGAGTGGGGATAGAGCCAGGGCCTCAGCCTGCGTGGGGACAGGGACACACTTCAGTCTGCGTGGGGATATGGACCTGGGACGAGGCCTGGGCGGAGACAGGGATGGAGGGAACGGCCTCGGCTTTCGTGGGGACAGGGACAGGGTCTCGGCCTACGTCGGGACAGGGACGCAGGACACGGCCTCCGCCTGCGTGGGGACACGGCCTTGGCTGTGCAGGGACAGGGACACGGGCTCAGTCTGCGTAGGGACATGGACCTGGGACAAGGCCTAGGCGGAGCCAGGGTACGGCCTCGGCCTGCGTGGGGAAAGGGGCCCGGCTCAGCCTGTGCAGCACCGGCCCTGGCACCCGCGAGGTCTGCCCGCCCCGCATACACCCGGACCGGCAGGGTCTGGGAGCCTCATCCTTCCCCCGCACCTTTCTCCTCTGTTCAGAGGCCGAGACTTGAGTGCGCCCAGCCTGGGCCAGGGGTCAGCACAGCGGTGCATCCTGGGAGGAGGACTCCTCCAGGCCTGGGGGCGTGGTGGGGGGGCGGGAGTGGGAGCCGGGGTGGGGGTGGGGAGCCCCAGCAGGCAACCCGAATACTGCACGGGAATGACAACAGCATCCTGTGTGGGTGCCCCGTTCATGGCAGGTACTGTACCTGGCCTGCACTTGGCTTAATGGGCACCTGACCTTGTAACACAGACCTGTAACACGGGCTGAGTAACTTGCCGGAGCTGTCCTGCTAGTGCATAGCACAACTGGGATTCCAATCTGGGTTTTTTTTGTAATTCCAAACACGACGTGCTTGTTACTGCACTACACAACCTCTCCAGAGGGTAAATAACATTGTAACTGGTCTGTAGACTGTTCACAACTTCCGGGTCCAGGGAGAGGCAGCTGGAAGGAGTTCTAGAATAATTCTTCAAGCCCGGGTAGGCAGCGATCTCCTATAAGGTTGAATGAACAGCCATAGATCAACACATAGAATACAGGTAAAAAGGAGCAATGAAAAATCTCCAGGAAAAGAGGAAGAGCATTATTTTTTTGAATATTTGATTAAAATATAAATCTATGAAAATGATTTATAGAGGAGATAGTATAGTGTGGTAGTTGGGAAAACAGGCTTTGGAAACAGACAGCCCTGGGTTCAAATTCTGACTCTTCAATTTACTGACTTTGGGTTATGTGGCCTCGGGCTTTTTAATGTTTTTTATAGCCTTTTAAAAAGCTAATTTCCTCATGAGTAAAATAAGGATAATAATTCCTCCTTGCAGGGTGTCCTAAGGATTATATGATATAAAGTCTATAAAATGTTTAGTATAAGATCTGGTAAAAATAAGTCCTGAGAAAATGATAGTTATTTTTGCTATGTAAGTGCACAAAAAGTTTGAGGTGATGTATGTTCCTAATAATTAAACAACTTAATTATTAAGTTTTATTAAGTCTTAAGTCTTAATACATTTTCCACGAAATAAAAGTGAAAAGGCATCAAGGAGAGCCCAGGATGAGATAAAATGGCAATCAAGGATTTGAGATATGGGCAGAGATAGATGAAAGATTTCAAGGAAGTGGAAGAATAATCACAGATTTAATACCTGCTTTGGAGATGATGATGAGTTGAACTGACATTGGAGAAAATCAAATCAGGTATAAAGAAGTGAAGAGTTCAGTCATTCTCCCAGAGTACACAGAAGAACAAACATCAAGGTGCTAAGAGAGGAAGGTAAGCATGGGGATAAAAGCAGAAACTCCATCTACAGAAAGGGGAACCCTCCTACACTGTCGGTGGGAATGCAAGCTGGTGCAACCACTCTGGAAAACAGTATGGAGGTTCCTCAAACAGTTGAAATTAGAGCTACCGTTCGATCCAGCAATTGCACTACTGGGTATTTACCACAAAGATACAAATGTAGGGACCCGAAGGGGTACGTGCACCCCAGTGTTTATAGCAGCAATGTCCACAATAGTCAAACTGTGGAAAGAGCCAAGATGTCCATCGACAGATGAATGGATAAAGAAGATGTGGTATATATACACAATGGAATATTCTGCAGCCATCAAAAGGAATGAGATCTTGCCATTTGCAAGGACGTGGATGGAACTGGAGGGTGTTATGCTGAGTGAAATAAGTCAATCAGAGAAAGACATGTATCATATGACCTCACTGATATGAGGAATTCTTAATCTCAGGAAACAAACTGAGGGTTGCTGGAGCGGTGGGGGGTGGGAGGGATTGGGTGGCTGGGTGATAGACATTGGGGAGGGTACGTGCTATGGTGAGCACTGTGAATTGTACAAGACTGATGAATCACGGATCTGTACTTCTGAAACAAATAATGCAATATATGTTAAGAAAAAAAAGAAGAAGAAGAAGATAGCAGGAGGGGAAGAATGAAGGGGAGTAAGTCGGAGGGGGAGATGAACCATTAGAGACGATGGACTCTGAAAAACAAACTGAGGGTTCTAGAGGGGAGGGGGGTGGGGGATGGGTTAGCCTGGTGATGGGTATTAAAGAGGGCACATTCTGCGTGGAGCACTGGGTGTTATGCACAAACAATGAATCATGGAACACTACATCAAAAACTAATGATGTAATATATGGTGATTAACATAACAATAAAAATTATTAAAAAACAAAGAAACTCCATCTACAAATGATGACTTAAAGAACATCTGGGATGGTATAGAAGACTCATGCTCTAGGTAAGAGTACTCAAAAGAGAACCAGATCTAGATAGAATCTCAGGGCATTTTTGCATTTCAAGGACAAGGAATTATTTGGGATGCAGCATTTGAAAAATCACAGCTAACTTAAAAATAATCAGTTGAGGAGGGTCTCACCTTTATCTTCCAGAACGACCAAGAATAGAAAACAATGGATCACTAATTTCTACCCGTGAAACTAATAATACAGTATATGTTAAGTAAATTGAATTGAAATAAAAAATTAAAAAAAAAACTCTTTGAAACTAAAAAATAAAAAAGAACAACAAAAGAACACAATAGAGCAAAATGGCAACAGTTTAAGAAAAGTTGCACCACAAAAACTGTTCTCAGACAAATTGCTATTTAGGTCAACAAAAGGCATGGCAACCAAAAGACACATTCTGATATACAAGGTCTCAGAAAATATACCCATCTTCATAGGAAGGTTGCTGAGAGGTATACCCCAGTCATCCTTCCTGGAAACTGTACCAGAGAGGAATCAAAATTAAGATTAGCTCATTGGACACACTGTGAATCAAGAGGAAAGAAGAGTTTAGACTAAGTGATCAATATAATAATAGTGATAAATATAATAATGATAATAAAATGGAATGAAAAAAGCAAAAGTAAAATTTGGAGAAGATACATAATGTTAATTTATTGGGAATAGTGATGTGGCTTGTGAATTCAGATGACATTAGCAATGGCCGGAGAGCTGGAGAGGGTGGGTAGATGAAAGTGAATGAAATGTTGCACAGAATGAAGTTTATACTTATGGCTTCAGTCTTGGCTTTGATGACTAGAAAAAGGAATTTTCTGGAAAGATATGGAAAGAAAAAGAATTATCTAGAAAGATAATGATTTGTATAGTTTTAAAGACAGTAGGTGTGTTTTCTAAATAACTACAAGACATAAATACAAATTACTAACAACCCATATGCAACCCAAGAGAAAACAAAAGGAAATGTCAAGAAAGAATAAACTAAAATGGCAAATATGTAATTTATGACAAGAAAAATCATTGGAAAAGTGAAAACTATCTATGTTATAGTTCCATAAAAAGGAATAACTTTATTAAAAAGGAAAAACTTGTCAAAGATATTTATATTATAAAATCTATTTATTTATTATCTGCTGCTTATACAGTTGACCCTTGAACAACATGAGGGTTAGAGGTACTGACCCCTGTGTAAGTTGAAAATCTGCATATAACTTTTGACTCCCCCAAAACTTAACTACCAGGAGCCTACTGTTGGCCAGAAGCCATACTGATACCATAAACAGCTAACACATATTTTGTATGGTCTATGTATTCTCTGTATTCTTACAATAAAGTAGGCTAGAGAAAGGAAAAGGCTATTAAGAAAATTGTATGGCTGAGAAAATACATTCACAGTATTATACTGTATTTATGAAAAAAAAATCCAAATATAAGTAGAGCTGTGCAGTTTAAACCTGTATTGGTCAACGGTCAACTGTTCATGATCAGACCAAAGAAATCATTCCAAAGGGTTTATTTTAGAAGTCACATAACAGAGGTGGGAACCTCAGACCCTGGTCTTGAATGGCCCCGATGCACTTTAGATACTACAGTGATTTTTCTCACTGGCTTGGTTCACGGCTCAAGTAGCATTGTCAGGGTAGACAATATAGACTGCATGAGAGTTCGAACATCATCTGTCCCACATACCACTATCCCAGATGGCATCCCACTGTGTTTGTGAGTCCAGTGGATTTGGAGTCCTCCCACAGTGGATTTGTCACCACTGACCTATAACAATTGCAATGACACATCCTCCCTGGAGACGGGCATTTGCCATCCCCCACAAGACTATTCAAGAACAAAATAAACAGTGCTATTAATTTACTTTTTGCAATGCTATTAAAAGAAATGCTGCTGATGGAATCGTGAAGGCTTCTTTCTCCATGCAAATCTAGGAAGTGCAGAGTACTGCTAAAGATCCATTCCCAAATCTCCATCTGAAGGTGTGCTGGCATTCTTTTTTTGCCCATATGGACCTTGGAGAGAGTTGGGCTATTTGTGATTACTCTCAAGTGTGACTTTGATTCTACCATTAGTTTGTAATAAAACTCACCCATATGGTAGAAGAGCTGTTGGGAATTAATTTTATTTTCCAGTTACCACTTCCCTTCCCTTCCATGTAATCATCAGATCATTCCTTATACATATCAAAAGTGACAATTAGAAGAGCAAATGCCATGTTCATGCAAAAGATGCCACATGACGTCAAAAATGATTTACTTACCAACAATCTAGTAAGGGAAATATCTTTACTGCACAAAAAAAGAGCAAAATCAGAAAGAATTTTTAGAAGATAATTTACAAGAAAACTGACAGTCAAAATTCCAATTCTATTTTACATGAGAAAGCTATACTACTTTTTTGTTTTCAGAAATGAAGAAACAAGAACACCCAGCAATTGAGCGATACAAAATATCCTTTTCTCTTCTTAGCAAATAAAAACAGTTTAGCTTTCGGGAAACCTGCCAGTCCTTATCACAATTTATTAAATACTTAAAAAAAACCAAAAGGCATAAGCAATTCTAAATGTGCTGCCGGTGTGTTCATTTTATGGGACTAAAGCGTGAAATGTGCCTGACAGAAGTCCTAAAGAACTTAAAAAACACAAGTGCTGTCAGGATACCACAGACAATCCCAAGCACCAGTCCTAGAAGACATCTTTATTGTAAATGCGTGTTTGAAACTCTATGGCTTTCAGTGACTAGGTAGACTCTTGTCTCAAACCAGACTAAAAATACCTGAACCTTTCTCACTGGGAAAGAAATCATACTCTGATCACATGCCATTTCTCAGTTCTTCTAAATATCAAAGAACTGTATTTGCTTTGAAAACAAATTTTCCAAAAAGGAAAAATGCAAGCGATAACTGGCTATCCACAAACATGTATTTTACTCAGGGCAAAGTAATTGTACTACAGTTGGGTCAAATGACTTGGTATAGCTCAATGTCAATGGGAAATTGAGAAAGGGATCACTGTTTTTCCCAGATCTTAAAAAATAACCTAGTGAGTTTTGTAATTAGGAGCAGATCCATGGTTTGTAAAGGCTTTGTAAACTTTACTGAGGCTTGTAAAGTAAAGGCTTTTGATTTGTGTTGTTCATCTCCATCATCCTTAGAATAATCAGAACAACTTAGAATTGGTTTGCTAGTCTGGGCTATGACAATATAGTCAGAAAAGTCATTTTATCAACCACTGTTTTAAAATAGGCATTTTAATAGAGCAAGACAACTTTATATATTGTCATAAACGACAAGACCAATTAAAGTTCAGTATTTAGGTCAAATTTCCCAACACCTGGGCCGTCCAAGTCTACTGAATGCAGCCTGAGAAGAGGTGGAAGGAGTAACAGCAGGTCAGACCAGAGCCTGAGGTGCTTGGCGACTAGAACAGTACGTTTGGCGATGGTGTTCACATCGTTGTTGACTTGGGATGGTGTGCTTTTCAGTCTTTCTATCATTTCAAAGATGCCACCGAAAAATCCCACGATTCAGATGGTACAGAGAACACAAATATGTTGACAGCCACTGTCCTTATGGTTTCTCCTCTCTCCTCTCCTGTGCAGGATTGCTCTCAGACTTCACCAACAGCAACCTAAGGGTCAAAGCACCCAGTGCTTCTTCTCAGATACTCAACTCCATATGGATTTTCCTTCTCAAAGCCCTGCCTAAACCCTGTTTCCTCAGAGTATTTCTTGCTCTTCTGCCCTTGTTCTTTCCCTTTCCTTCCTCTTCTACCTAGGCCTTTTTTCCCTCCTCTCTCTAGTCTCAGGGTGATCATGCCTTGCCCCGTGATTCTCATCAGACCTCTCTGCATCTGCCTCCTGTGTTTGCTTGAGCACCATCCTCCTTTCAACACAGGACTTCTGTCTGTCTGCTGGACATCAGCATGTGCTGATGAGAGCCTGAAGTCACTCAGGGGAAAACTGAACTCATTTCCTTCCTCACAAGACTTTCTACTTCCTTATTTCTGTGAACAGCAGGAGCTTCAGCCACATGAGTAAAAAAAATGGCTCCTGTATCAGGTTGATCCTCACTCCCCTTTTAAAAATTTAGATTTTTTTTGTTTGTTTTCAGTTATATATGCATACATTGTTTTAAGACGCAAAGTCTTTTAGTTCTGGAAAATTTTCTTGAATTTCTTTAGTACTGTTTACTTTCCACGTCCTCTTTTTTTTGCTCTTTCTGGAAGTTCCATTATTCAGTTATTGAAACTTGTGGATGGGTCCTCGAATTTTCTTATAATTTTGCTCTCCCGTCTTCCAGTTTCTTTGTCGTGTTGCTGTACTTTCTTGATTTCCTCAACTTGAGTACATTTCTGTTATTTTCCATTTCTGCTATCATACTATTCATTTATACAAAGTTTATTTTTAATGTATTATCTTTTACAACCACTTATCTCTGAAGATAATCATAGATTAACTTCCTCCCCACTTTATCTGTCTAGTTTGTTTTGGCTTCTCTTCCATGTTTAGAGACTTTCCCCAAATGCTTGATGATCCTTGGCTGTTCACTCATACTTAAGAGTTGGGCATTTCAATGCCCATCAGGAAGTCTATGCACATGGGTGCAGTTTGTGACCATGGGCTTCAGAGCAGGGTGACTTGGTGGAGAAATTTCCCTGGGGAACCCTCCAGTGTATCTTCAGATCTTTTCTTTGGGTTGGTCAGATTCCTCAGAAAAGTGACATCTGGTCTCTGGGTCGGTGGGGGGGAAGGCTGGGGACAGCAGTGATTCTCAGCATTCAGTTGTCTAATTCATCCCATTTTCAGTGTGCCCTGCCTATCCTCAGATGTGCCTGGGGTTCCCCAGTCCCAAGGCCCTGTTTTACGTTCTCTGGAAAGTAAGCTTCTCATGTACCTGAATCAGAGAGTGCACAATGGTTTAACTACATGAAATCAGGGAGAGGATCTAGAAATAATTCTCGAATAGGCTTTCAATCAACCATTCCTTGGTTCACAGTGTAGTACTTGGATACTCCTAAGTCTTCAGGGGGATCTACCTGGTAACCAGGATGCTTCTCATTTTTCTCCATTGCAGCTAAGGATTTGGTTTTCTTAGGTCTGCTAAGTCAGTCCTTGTGTCTCATTGCTCCTGATTTTGGCTCCTTTACTCTTGTCGTAGTGGGTCTCTGCAGGGAGAGCTGGATGCAGGTACTCAGCCAGGACTTGCTGCCCCTGTTCCATTTCCACTGCCCTTAACTCCAGTGGGGTTTCTGCAGGACTCTTTCTAATCTTGCTACTTGTCCACCTAGCCACTATATTGCTACCTAAGTCACTTTTTCCCAAACAGAAAACCCGTCTTTTACTCAAAAACCTCACTGCCTCTCCATTGCCTATAAAACACTCCAAACTCCTTATCAAAGGTCCTGGATGATCTGACTCCCCCCCCCCCCCAATATCCCTTTCTGGCACAACTTATCATGAAGAAGAGGATGAGAGGATGTTGGAATCCGACTGCCTGGATCCATTCTCTTGGCTCTGCCACTTTATCAGCTGGGTGATCTCGGCCTAGTTACTTAATCTGATCTGCAAAACAGGGATTATAATAGTACCTGCCCTCCAACACTATGGTGAGGATTATTAGAGCACTTACCACAGCGGCTGGCACACAGGAAGTACCATGGGAACGTTAAAGGTAAGCCTCTGCACGCCTGTCTCCTCCAGGAGATTATCAAGTCCTCGGAGAGGGCTCTATTCCCATTGAGTCAACATTTGTGGGATGCTTATAATGGGACAGACATGATGCTCTCCACTAGGGACTAAGTAAAAAGAGCTTGGCCCATGAAGACTGACTAATGATTAAAATAGAACGTGACAAATGCTACAATACAGGAAAGAACACAGTGAAGAGAATAGAAAGCAGGTAAGACCCAATGATTCAGAACAGTGGGGGAAGGCTTCACAGAGCCAACATTTAAGATGGGGCTTGAAGAACGAATCTGTAAGACAAAAGGTTGTGCTGTTAAGACAGTGGTGGGGGGTGGGGGGAGAATGACAGGTGAGGCTGGAGAAGCAGGTTGGGGCCAATTGCACAAGGGCCCTGCATAACCTGTTTTGAGTCTGTATTTTGTTTCAACCAGTTTGTCAATTTCACCATCCTCCCAGGCTGGCAGTCCCAAAGACAATTTGGGGGTGTTATAAGTATTTTGTTACTAATAATAGCTGCAAGGCAGCTATCTGGCAATTATTTAAAAAATAAATTCAAACCCATCCCCCCAAAATGTTCAAGAAGTCAGACATAAAAGAACACATACCCTATGATTCCATTTATATAAAGACAAAACTGGGCAAAATTTAGTCTATGTTTTTCCAATTCGGGATAGTTGCCTTTCCAAGTGGATAGTGACCAGAAGGGGATCTAGGCAAAATTTTTGGGCTGCCAGTAGTTTCTTGATGAGGTTACTAGTTCCACAGGTATGTTGTTTATGAATATCCATCAAGCCGTATACTTATATGTGTTCTCTGCTTTATCTATTTTTAGTTAAAACAATAAATTAGATTCATACTTAGTGCTCACTCAGACACACGTGTGTGTTCACTTCAAGAAGAGGTGAAGCTACAGACTGGGAACTCGTCGTGCAAGTATCATTAGTTTGGTGTTCCTTTACAGACTAACTCAAAAGAGTTCTTGGAGGGCGCCTGGGTGGCTCAGTTGGTTAAGCGACTGCTCAGGTCATGATCCTGGAGTCCCGGGATCAAGTCCCACATCGGGCTCCCTGCTCAGCAGGGAGTCTGCTTCTCCCTCTGACCCTCTTCCCTTTCGTGCTCTCTCTCATTCTCTCTCTCTCAAATAAATAAATAAAATCTTTAAAAAAAAAAAAAAGAGTTCTTGGATATTCTGAACGGCCGAGGATAGCCAATGTCAGTCACTTTCACCACTACTAGGGCTTCCTGAGAGCGTGTGACTAATTGACTTATACCCAAGGGTCAGAGACTGAAATACCAGCACTCAGTGTACACAGAAGATGGCCCTTCCCCTCATTTTAGATATAACAAGGGGCTGATGGTTCCTTATTAACCTTATAGAGAAACACAGCTCAAAACTGCATCTGTACAAGCATGGCTTTTAAGGCATTCAACATGTACGTACCCTTAGAAGCATAAAGAATCACGTTTGTTTTTTTGCTTTTCTGAAAAGAACTTATTTTCACACACACACACACACACACAATCTCTGTACCTAGTTAAAAACAAATAAATAAAAAAGTAAAAAAAGATATATAATGAGAAGTCAAATCTTTTACTTTAGATCTGTTTCTCAAGGTAACCACTGTTAGGACTCTCATATATTCTTATATAAATATTTTATAAAAACAGGAAAGCATATATAAATGTGTATTACACTGCTCCCTTCTTTTCTTAAACAAATGGGAGGCCCATATATTCACTTTTGTTTTTTACTGCAGATGTAAACATGGATACAGCTCATTCTTTCCACAAGTATACAGTATTCTATCGAGTATATAAATTATCTTATTTAACCAGATAAAATTTATTTTTTGCCTTTGCAAACAAAGTGCCTCAAATACCCCTGAATACACCTTCTTTAATGTGTTTCTTAAATTATGTAGAAACTGCCCCAGTGTATAACAACTCTGTTACCAAACTTTTTGACCTCTGTATTTCTACTACCATTAGCATCTCACTGCTATCTTAAGTAGGAATTCTCTATTTAGTTCCGCTGATCTTTCCATTTCTACCTGAATGAGTACTGACCTGTTTTGATTACCACAGTCTTACTGCCTCCTCTCAAAAAGAATGCAGAATATAATTATTCATATCACAATTTATTTCTATTTATTTTTATTATTTTTTTAAGTAGGCTCCATGCCCAGTATGGAGCCCAGTGTGGGGCCTGAACTCATGACCTGAGATCAAGACCTGAGCTCAGATCAAGAGTCAGACACTTAACTGACTGAGCCACCCAGGCGCCCTTCACAACAATTTTAAATAGGAAAACTATCTACTGATTAAAAATTTGCTTTAAAGAATAGACTCATGTTCACAGAGTAGACCATACACACACAAATACAGAGAGCTAATCTCCTCTCTTAAAAAAAACCTGCTAAGATTTTAAGTTTTTTACATATCCCATTACAAGTAAATACCTCAGAGGGAAATAATAAGTACACTGAGTTAGTGTCCCTCCTAAAATTCACATCTACCCAGAACCCGTGAATGTGACTTTATTTGGAGGTAGGGTCTTTGCTGATGTAATCAAGTTAGGATGAGGTCACACTGGATGAGAGTGGATGTTAATCCAATGACTGGTGTCTACAGGAGGGAAATTGGATACAGACACACAGGGAAAACCTCACGTGACAACAGAGGAAGAGACTGGACTGACACAGTTCCAAGTTATAGAACACCATGGAGTGCCAGCAGTCACCAGAAGATAGGAAGAGTCGGGGAAGGATTCTTCCCCAGCAACTTGAGAGAAAGCATGGCCCAGCTGACACTTTGATTACGGACTCCAGAATGACAAGAGAATAAATTTCCCTTGTTTTAAGCCGCCAAGTTTGTGATAATTTGTTAACAGCAGCCCTAGCAAACTAATAGACTATCCATCTCAGATTTGTGTTAAGTCGGAACCACTGTAAATTTCAAGTGACATAAAACCGTATCAGGTGACTTATCATTTGAGGTATCTCTGTCAGTCACTAGGCTACTCTGAAAGGGCAAAAAGACAGACTTGATTTAGAAAATGCTTTTGAGGGTATTTATTTATTTTTACAATTATCTCATTAAGGCACAATTTATATCACGCCATGTCACGCCTGGAAATAAAATGCTACTGTTTCACAAAGTGTTCATACTCTCATTATATATTGCCTCAATATGTTTTAACAACTTCAAAAGTGCTGTGGCATTATACGGGAAAAGATTTTTCTTCTGCAGACGGTAAATGGCACCTTGTAGCTCTTCAAAGCACTTCAGTGTTGTGTAAGATATTCGCACTTCGGAGAAGTTATCTGGGACTCTATCACAATTAACAGAGAAGGGATTATTAGACTGTTTTGGAACCAGAGGCCTTGATTGAGGCTCTAGGCGAAGTTGTTTTTTATCCATACCTGTTCCAACTGGGTCCTGAGATTTCTTCATTGCTTCTTGATGTAAAGATGTTTGTTTACTGTTTGCTGAGTGCTGGTCTGTGCCTTCTGCTTCAGAATCATCAGAGCTGTCATAATTTACCAGATTTTGAGAAGCTCGTAGGGGAGGCAGACTATCAGCCTGGAGTGTGGCATGGGTCTCCTTGGAAATCACAAGATGGCTCAGAGATCCAGAAGAAACATTAGAAGCCCAAGAGATCGAAGCATGAGCACTTCTGGGAATACCAGGAGCAGCGGAAGGGCTAAGTTTTGTTTGGTTCCTGCTTCCGTCTTGGACAAGTGAGGAGCCACAACCACAAATATTTATGCTATCTTTAGATTCAGTTACGTCAAAATACTTGCAAATCGTGAAAAAATGAGTCCAATCTTTTTGCAGTAATTTTAAATATCTAACAAAATATTCAAGGAAACAGGTTTCCGATGAAATCAAAAAGTCAAGAAGAACTGAAGAATCAAATCCTATGTTTTTCAGTAAGAATAAGAAAATACAGTGTGGATTATAACCATACTCATGTGTGTGATGGTTCCACATTTCTTTTTCTTGGGTCGAGCTTTCAGTAGCTTCACATTGTCTGAAAATCAAGGTAACAGAGACCCCAGATTAATGACTGTTTACAAAAATAACATTTTTCAAAAATAACAGTTTTAACTGATATAATTCACATACCACAAATTCACCTAGCAGATTATTTTATACGCATTATTTTAAGAGAAAAAAATTCAAAACAATTTCTTCCTCTAAAAACTCCATGTAAATCTAACTCAATAAATAAAATCCACAGACTTCGGTAGTTCTAGTTACTGTCTGCCGAACAAAAGTCCTCTATCCTCCTGTCTCTTGACATCAGAGTTCCCTCATTCCTACAGGTAACTGATTACATGGGGTAAGATGGGGCTGGAGACTGACCTCCTTCCTTTCCTTCCACGTTCTCCTCCAGGGGTGGGCACGGGACCTAGACTGACCAGTCAGCGCTTCATGCTCCTGGCTACAATGACTGTTTCCAACGTGAACCTGTGACCCCAGCGGGCCAATCAGATTCCCCCACCCCGGGACTCTTGCTGGAGATATTAAAGATGATACTGTAAGGCTGCTGTAAGCCAGGCACTGCTGGAAGCCCCGCCTGAGAATGAATTCAGAGTTGCAAAATACAAGAAAAGAGCAATGATCAACGACATGATTGAATCCCTGTATATACAGTGTATATACAGTGATCTCTGATGCCAACAAGCCCCTTGGAATGAATTTCTGTGAGCTAATAAATGCCTTTTTTGTTTGTTTATTTTTATTTTATTTATTTTTTGCTTAGACTAGTCTGTGTTGGTTTCTATCCTTTACAACCAATCTTAACTAAAAAAGTTACATTAAAAAAAATACAAATGGCATGAGCACATGCCTCTCTGGACACACTGAAGTGAAGAAAGTTAAGAGATTTAATTCAGAGGCTTCCTCTTCCCTGAGCAGTAAGGAGTCAGCTCTGAGTACAACTAAGATCTATTCTAATCGGCTAACAGGCATGCGCATTTTCAGACTGAATTTGTATCTCACCGTTTGGGAGCCTAATTCAAATCACATGCAGGCATTTTGTGTTCTTGATTAGAACCTTTTGAAAATTGGCTGCAAACACTTAAGAGTCTGAAAGCAGCCACTGCATAGGGCCATAACACAAGTACGACCTGGAAGCACCGCACTGCGCCGTTGGGCATTAGTAAGAAAGTCCTTCCTCTGACGCCAAAAAAGAAATGGAAATCAAGCAAATACTTGAGGGTTTTAATAAAGCCGAGCAGAAACAGTGTAAAAGGTCATCAGTTACGAGCTTCATAACCATTTACAGATATTTGCCACAGGATGATATGACCCCATGTACAGCTGCTTTAATAAAGCAGGAACAGGCTCAGCACGCCATGTCATCAGTAACACAGCTTCATGACCAACCTCAGAGACCCGCCTCAAGTTGCTATCAGCCCCCATGCAACCATATAATAAAATGAAAATATTGAGCTGCTGCTTTGGTTACTGACAAGGCTGAGGTTACCTTTAAAAAGGCAAAAATCACCACACTGAAGCTCATGATGGAAAAGTTAGGTGACAAGCATTTTAAAACATCGATTAAATGAAGGTTCGGACAACGGTACGAGCTTGCTCCTGCTTGCAAAGGTAAAACGGATGAAGCTAAACCAGAACCCGTGCCTTCTGGCCCCCTCCAGTCTACTTCTGCTCCCCCAGGTCGGCCTACCCAGCCAAGTTTTCCTAATGAGAACTCAAGTGTAATCTCATTTTCATGTAGGGCAGGGCTAAAGCAAGGAATTGGAACTTACAAGGAAACCACAAGATTGTTAGGGATTTTTCTTTTCCCCTTAATGATGGAAAGTAAACAGTATGTCCAGCACATTATTAAAAATGTTTTCTGCTTTGCTGGCACGTAGTTAGAAAAATTACTTTAAAATATACTAGCCTGGTCAACTTTAGGTAGATGCCCAGTGATGCTTTGGCAGCCTCCAGCATGTCATCATCTTGTTCTATGAAGACCTTGGAGATCCACTCACATGGATTGTGTGACTGAAGGGAGGGCTGAAGGTGAGGCTTTAAGAAGGTCAATAACTCACACATGAAACTCTGTAAATCAACTTCAACAAATGCAAATTTCAAAGAGTGGGCAACTGCTTATGAATACATTAATATCTTATTATAATTTTATATACAGGCATCTCAAGTACTCCAACATGGATTATCATAATTCACACTTTCAAAAAGCCTGTGAGTTAGGGATTCTCTCTACTTTGCAAATTAGGAAACTGAATGTCAGAGGATACAGTTAAAATGTATCCTCTTGAGTGAGTGAATATCATCTATTCACTGCAAGTACCAGATAACTATTTTGGAGAAACTAGAGTTACATGAATTCTTGCTAAAAGTATATAAATAAATGAATAAGTAGTAGGCAAAAGACATCACTTCACTGGATGCCACAGCTGTCTGTTACCAGAGGCAACAGTGCAACCAAGCAAAATCATTTTGCCTTTAAAATAACAGGAAATTTTTTTTTGTTTGAGTATTAAAAGAAAGCACTACTGCTAAGCATAAAAACCAAAAAAGGTTTTGGGGAGTTTTAACTGTAATGTAAAACTCTGAATTATAGAACATATGCCACCTAGTGTTTTAAATTATAACCGCACAGAATGATATCTAGTGTGCAGTAATTACAAGGTAAATGACATTCAAAGCAATTCAGGGAAGTAGCTGCTTACAATTCAAACCTTTCACTAAAACTCTATGCCGCATGTTTAGAGAAGTCTACTATTCCTTTTTAGCAGATGAAATGGAGGACATGTCTTCCCCAAAACCTAAATTGAATATCCTACTTTAAACAGCTGTCTTTGGACTGAGTTAAGATCCTGGACATTATATGCAACAATTTCTTAACCAATGTAACTTCTCACATGTTAGTTTTAATTCACTTTCTAGTTATTGATAATCTATGTTACCCAATTTTATGAAGGAAAATACGAATGAAATACTACAAATTTCTGAACTGAACTGACTTATATCACTTGCTTTGAGGTGCTCAATAGCACCTCTTTGTTTTTAACCTTAGTCATTAATTAGGCCATACAAATTCAGTTTAGCCCACAAAATGTTGACATGTTTCTTGTGTAATTCTAATTTTTCTTTTTTAAAAGAAAATGTAATAAATTATAACATGGAGATTTAATTAGTGGAGTTACAGTCCTGAGATTTGAAAATTATGAATTCCTTTATATCAGTAAACAATTACTCATTACTTTGTACACAAAAGGAGTTCAGAGAATTACCTTTCATTTCATTTGCTGAAGCACAACTTTGAAACTTGATTTCTACAGATTTAATGATAAGTAGGCTTGCTGCTCTGAGAATAACATGATCTGGACCAGGGACATGCTCACATGTAGGTTGAATTTCATCTCCACCAAAGCAGGGAGGTTTTCCATGGACAGATAATGTCCTCAATAAGCCCAAATCCACAGCTCGCAAAACAGCATCAGCTAAAGCCAAAATATCTACATCTAAATGCTGATCTGGTGGCATTACGACAGGGCTAGATCCCCGAAAAAGGTCTTCACCCACTTTCCAGAGAAGGCACTTTTTGATGAATATGATGAACTTCCTTTTGACAAAAGCCTGAACAGGCCAGGTAATAATGTCTAGCACACAAGAAGGTTTCAAAAATAAAATCCTCTGGCAAGTGAAATGTAGCTTCAGATGGATTCTGGAAGCTATAAGAAGTTCAAGTAATTCCAGGGAACATATCAAGCTGTTTATTATTTTAGATGTATCTTGACAGCTTTCAAAATGCTGAGAAAATAACGAATTGTAAAAAACTTCAAAAATAGTGTCAAAAGGAGTCAAGAACTGCTTTAAAATTTCTGCAATGATAAAAACAGTAATTATAAACAAGAGGAAAAGTGAAGGCTTCTTGAAACACAATTTACAATTCAATTTTTATAAATATTATCACTTTACAAGATGAAAAAATGGATGTGGACTGTTTAATGTGAACAAATGGAGATACACAAAATAACAGCTAATAAGACGTTAATGTGAACAAATGAAGATATGCAAAATAACAGCTAATATATAATACACACACACACACACACACACACACACACACACACACACACACAGTAGAGTATTACTCAGCCATGAAAAAGAATGAAATCTTGCCATTTGCAATGACATGGATGGAGCTCAAGAATGTTATGCTAAGTAAAATAAGTCGGTCAGAGAAAGACAAATACTATATGATTTCACTCATATGTGGAATTTAAGAAACAAAACAGATGAACATGGAGGGGGAAAAAAAGGAGG
The DNA here is from genome assembly GCF_003265705.2 of Callorhinus ursinus. Lineage (NCBI taxonomy): Eukaryota > Metazoa > Chordata > Mammalia > Carnivora > Otariidae > Callorhinus > Callorhinus ursinus. The sequence goes on from NW_027397109.1 coordinate 6,050,651, forward strand.
CAAACCAAAAAACAGACTCTCTTTTTTTTGTAAAGATCTTATTTATTTGGCAGAGAGGGAGAGAGAGAGCACAAGTAGGCAGAGCGACAGGCAGAGGGAGAGGGAGAGGCAGGCTCTCAGCTGAGCAGAGAGCCAGACATGGGACCTGATCCCAGGACCCAGGGATCATGACCCGAGCCGAAGGCAGACACTTAACTGACTGAGCCACCCATGTACCCCCCAGAAAACAGACTCTTAACTACAGAGAACAAACTGATGGTTGCTGGAGGGGAGGTGGGCAGGGGGGATGGGTTAAATGGGTGATGGAGATTAAGGAGGACACTTGTGATGAAGACTGGGTGTTATCTGTAAGTGATCAATCACTAAATTCTACTCCTGAAATCAATATTACACTATTTTTTAACTAGAATTTAAATAAAAACTTGAAACAAGCAGAAGAATAACAGCTAATAACCACAGTTAATTATCCACTTTACAAATATCAAAAGGGACATATAATAGCTTTAATTTTTGCCTAATAATTATAGTCTTCAAAAAATTTGGAGTGAGATTCTTTAGTTTCTCGTACTTCAGGACAGATCAGATGCTATAAAGTAAGTTTTAATCTTCATTATAAACATAATGTTCCGGGGCGCCTGGGCGGCTCAGTCGCTAAGTGTCTGCCTTCAGCTCAGGTCATGATCCCGGGGTCCTGGGATCAAGCCCCGCATCAGGCTCCCTGCTCCGCGGGAAGCCTGCTCCTCCCCCTCCCACCCACCCCTGCTTGTGTTCCCTCTCTCGCTGTATCTCTCTCTGTCAAATAAATAAATAAAATCTTAAAAAAAAAAAAAGAAACATAATGTTCCTTGGGAGCAAAAGAATGACATTTATTGGGAACCATAATTTGTACCTGTTTTTTGTGAACATGTATCTTTAAAGATTTCTTTTATTATAACAGTAAGCGTCCAGAGGCAGTATACTGCTTTCTCATTTTCAGGGTATTCAGAAAGATTTTTTTGGCAAAAAGCAATCCAGGAATTACTAAATGTTATCTACAAGTGAGAAAACAAAAAGTAGCAAGTTATAATAGAAAATTTTCTTTACAATTGCAAATTACCTATTATATACAATACAGCTATAACATTGTTTACTCCCTTGCCAAAAAAAAAAAAAAAGTCTAGTATTTGGTAAAACAAGACATAAATATCCTAATATTCTTTAAGTAAAAAAATTCAATGTGCCATAGAAATAAAGGCTCAACAGGGAACATGAAAATATTAGCAGTCATTATTTCTAGGTGGTGGAATGTTGTGTGATTTTTATTTTGTTCTTTATACTTTCTCTCATTTCCCAAATTTTCCACTACTAAGGCCACCATTTTGTATTTAGAAAAAAGTTACTTTGAGAAAGGAATAAGTAATTATAGCTTAAATAAATCGGTAGATGCTTACATTTATTAACTAATTCAGAGATAAGAGAAAAATCTGATGCTCAATTTGTTTGTATTTTTTTCATCATGCTGAGGACCATTCTTAAAATTTATTTATATTGAACCTGTAAAAACGGTCTTGGTCTCCAGCAGAGGCTCCTAAATCTTTTTTTGGAGAAAGGGAAGCAGGCCTACCTGCTCCTTTGAGAAACTGAAGAAGTTATAGACTGACTTGAAACCCATCCTTCGGGTGAAGAATCTGATTTATAATGACTTATGACATATTTAAGACTCTAATCTTTGATACAAGTCACTATTACGTTACTACTCCACTCTTACACTTTTATGGATTTATACGTTATTAAAAGAGCAAACATTTTATTGATACAAACACTTGAAGGGTAAATCAAATGCCAAAGAACAATTTTAAAGAAACTATGAAAGAAAATAGCATAACTTGATTACTTATCTTACCTTTTCTCTCAATTGGAAATACAGAAGTAGTGCAAGGCACTTTGCAGCCATGTGAGATAACAATTTATCCGAGTTTTGGAACATACAGGTCTACGGGAAAGCAAATAAATTTACCAACTATTACTGAATGTTTTTAAACTTTTTAAAAATTTTTTAATTGTTATGTTAATCACCATACATTACATCATTAGTTTTTGACGTAGTGTTCCATGATTCATTGTGCATAACACCCAGTGCTCCACGCAGAACGTGCCCTCTTTAATACCCATCACCAGGCTAACCCATCCCCCCACCCCCCTCCCCTCTAGAACCCTCAGTCTGTTTTTCAGAGTCCATCGTCTCTCATGGTTGGTCTGTTTTTAAAACTTTTGTTTTAAAAAATCTAGATCTAAAGAAAAACCCCCAAAACAACAACAGCAAAAAAACCCCATAAAAAACAAATGGCTTACTAATTTAGAATCGATGTCAGATGATTTTAAAAGAATTTTAATTATATCTCTGTATTTCTCCTTTGCACGGAAGTCAGTTTCAACAGACAATATTCTGGTTATCATCACTTTGATTACTGTTAACTGAAGGAGCATTACTTCCCGGGCGCTGTATATCGGCGAGTGTTTCTTCAAACACACAGGCACTACAAAAATGGTAGCCAAATTGGCAGAGGATGGCTGATGCTTGTCCTGGACACCATGGGGGTCTGGGCATTCTGAAGAGGGGGCTGTAGAGCAATCTTGATCCAAAGATGATGGGTTGAGATAAAAGATGTAATCATGGTTCTCATTTTCAAGTGTGGCTCCCAGAAGTACCTTCCTGTACAATTGTTCTAAAACGTCAAAGAAAGCTTTCATTGGGACTGCCAAAATATATCTCATGAGAAAGCTGACAACTCCAAACTGTAAATATTAATCTCAGAAATGCAACAAATCTGTAAGATGTTTTCTTCGGGAAAACCTAAAACAGGAACGGTAATTTTAAAATTAGCGTCATATACATCATATTACAGGGGAAAGGCATCTGTTTTCCCTTAATCATTTAGCCCTCTCAAGTTAAATAAAGGTAATACTGACTGCTTAATTTCTAAAATGGAAAACTGGTAATAAGAACATTATCTTAAGACTGTAAAAATGAAATGGATGCTTTCCATACAGATTGAAGACCATAAATTTATTTTTAATTTTATCAGAGCAGAAACTTTACCTTTCCTCTAACATTTCTCAATGGGCCATGAGGGCCTCTCAATCTTGGCACTACTGACATTAGGGGCTGGATAATTTTGTTGTGGGGGAGCTGGCCTGTGCACTGCAGGAAGTTTAGCAGCATTCCTGGCCTCTGCCCGCCAGATGCCAGGAGTACCTCCTTTGGCGGGGGTGGGGGGCATAACCATGCAGGCTGACACCCACAGGGCCACCTCCAATTAATTAACCTTCACCTTCAACTTACAGATAAAAACCTAGTTAGATCGCTGTGTGGTCAAACTACTGTGATTATTGATGATTAATTCACAACTTAAAATTAAATAATAGGAAGATCCTTAGCCTGGACTTTCAACATTAAATAAAAAATGAAAAATGCCAAGAAAAAGACAAAATGTTAAGCGAAAATAATCCAAACGTGAGCATACTGTCCTTGTAGCTGGATACAACTTTAGACACGCCCGCTGTCCCGGGACAGACTCTGACAAGATAGAGACCAGCAAGAATGAGGAGAAGAGAAAGGACTTTTAGGGTCAGACGTGGCTTATAAAGCAAGGAATATGGACAATCATTGATAGATGAGTATTAGAGGAAATATTATGGGTAATACAAGTATTAATGTAGTTACTAAAGAGCAAGTGTGGCTGGGAGAAATTTAAGACTTTGGCAGAAGCTAGAGATTCCTGAATATCCTTCCAATGAAATGCGGAGCCTCTGGGAATTATATGATCCTTTGGGGCTCAGGCCTTTCATTGCCTTTGAGCTATTTCACACCTTTGTAAATTTGTTGATTGCTGATGGCAATGCAAATAATTCTTGTCTATAGACATGCAAATAATTGTCTGGTGGAGGGTCAACCCTCCTCTCAGCAGGAAAAGCCAGGTTTGCTTCTATTTGTAAACTCAGTTCAACATTCCTTTACTCCCTATAAATTCATGGTTCTTTAACTTTTCCTTTAAAACGGTTGTGACATCTGCCTAGTTCTTTCATTAGTTAATGAGTTAAATAAAATTGCTGATACAAGTTCATTTTATATGGGTCATGACTTTGTCCTTTCCCAATTTATCCTTTAATAAAGTCCAAGGACTTTCCCTATCTACTCCGGCCCATTTATAAATGCCCAGTCCATCTTTAACCTTGGTCCTCACTAGAGGAATCCTAGGAGGGCTGTCACTTACATTGGGTCTCACTTCTACAGGATGGCCCACTGATCTGCCCCTGGTCTTTACCTTTCCCCTCCCTCTCCACTGGTTTCTTCCCCCTTGCTTAGCTTCTAAGGAATTTCAATTCCTGATCACCCCCACAGGACAAAACTGCCTTGTTTTTGTCCTATAGTGTAAAAATAAGTTTTAAGAAACCTATAGATGGTAACTTAAAGTTAAGAATGAAACTTTCTCTGGTAAAGTTTCTCTGAATCCTCTTTTGAAACTGTGGTGAACATCCCACATGATTTGGAAACATAACTAATTATCGGGAACCTTGTTCCATCTGATAGTGTTCAATGTTATCTGTTACCTGAACACTGTGCTCTCAGAAAGCAAGAATGATTAATGTTCCAAGAAACGACTCACCATATTCCCAGATAGGCCTCACCTCTACGCTTCCACATTGATTCCCCTTGTTTCACAAACCCCCACATTTCCTTCTTCTTCTTTGAGAGGTGTCCCATTAATGAACATTCTACCTGTTGCAATAGCCTGAATAAAATCATCTTAATTGGTGAATTTTATCTGTCACAAACAGAAACTAGCTTTCATATTCTACTTCAGGGTCCACTTCCACTGTATTTATTTCACTTTATATTTTGGTTATAACAGTAACATTTTTTCCCAATAAAACTATTGACATCTTTTATTGAAGTTGATATAAACTATTACGTTTTTATATGTCAAATATTCTGTGACAATAGATTATTTTAGGTTTTAACTAATATCACATGCACAAGTCTATTATAATTTTTAGCTGCAAATGGAATTCTTTTTATTTCAATTCCATGGCAGTAACAATACTTCCATTAAGGAGCACCTGGGTGGCTCAGTCAGTTGGGCGTCCGACTCTTGGTATTTGCTCAGGTCATGACCTCAGGGTTGTGGGATCAAGCCCAGGGCTCCACACTTGGCATGGAGTTTGCTTGGGATTCTCTCCCTCTGTCCCTCCCCCTGTGCTTCCTGTCAAATAAATAAATAAATCTTAAAAAAAAAACAAAAAACACTTTCAATAATATTCCTATAAATCTTAAGCCCTTAAATTTTTCCATGAATGAGAATAAGATTGTGGGTATTCAACAATTTTTGACCTATAAAAAGGGCCATTTCAAATGGTTCAAACATTTCAGCATGCAAGACTAAAGTGAATACCAGTAAATAAATAGATACATAGATAAGCAAGTAAGCAAGCCAGCATTTCAGGGGGGAAATGGGCCATTTTCTATCATCGTAGGACCCAGGTTCTTTGATAAGAGTGGTTGTGAGTAATCAGATTGAAAAGCATCAGCTGGGGCCCACAAATGCCAGGCAGGTATAGGGTGCCAAGGACAGGCTGCCCCAAAATGTGCCACTCTGGCACATTGATTATTTTAAATAAAAGTTACTTCAGAGAGAGCCTGTGCAGGAAGGACACTCAGACCCTCCTCTGTCCCCCTGAAAACAGGAAATAAATCTCCCACACAAGAGGTATCCTCCCAGTATCAGGAGATAGAGACAACCTGATCTCCACAGATAGGAAATTTAGAGCCAGCAAAGCTGTATAAACAACCTTTTTTAATTTTTACTAATTTACTAGCACAATCCAAATTCTCTTAAGAATTCCTTACTAAGGGCGCCTGGGTGGCTCAGTTGGTTAAGCGACTGCCTTCGGCTCAGGTCATGATCCTGGAGTCCCGGGATCGAGTCCCGCATCGGGCTCCCTGCTCAGCAGGGTGTCTGCTTCTCCCTTGGACCCTCCCCCATCTCATGCTCTCTCTATCTCATTCTCTCTCTCAAATAAATAAATAAAATCTTTAAAAAAAAAATTCCTTACTAATTAAAGCATGCAAAGTTAAGTTTTCTCTGCCCTGTCAATTCCTCACAGATTATTTTCTCTTTGTCTAAAAAGCATAAAAACTGCCCATCTCGGTCATTTCTTTAGGTGTTAACTGTCATTCCTGGGCCTCTTGCACATGTAATAAAACTGTTTTTTTTTGTTGTTGTTTTTTTTCTGTTAATCCATCTCATATAGATTTAAGTCTTAGTCTAGCTGGAAGACCTTGAAAGGTAGAGGAAGAATTTTTCCCTCCCTTCACAGGTACCAAATAGGTACCAGATAGGTACCAGATAGGTGCTAGGCTGGTTACCTCATTACAGTATCTTTTAAAATATTGATTTTGGCCAAAGAAATCTACATTGAAACAAATGTCTGTGGGTAGCCTATTGAGAACTGTAGCTTTTTTTTTTTTTTTTTAAAGGAATTAAAGTATTAAAGGAAAAGACAAATGCTGAAAAAATGAACTAGGGTATTTGACCAACTAGACCTTTTTTTCCTGAAGTGTCTGTTACAAGGGTAGTAGATCTCAAGCTCTTTTCCATGCTGGTCTGGAGGAAGGTGTACCTCTCAGACAAGTTTTTAAACCAGCTATACTGGATATATGGGAGAGATCTGTCTAGCCTGAAAAGGAAACAAATATTATGGAAGGTCTAACTAGGATAAAAAACGGGTAGCGTTTGGGGCGCCTGGGTGGCTCAGGTCATGATCCCAGGGTCCTGGGATCGAGCCCCGCATCGGGCTCCCTGCTCAGTGGGAAGCCTGCTTCTCCCTCTCCCACTCCCCCTGCTTGTGTTCCCTTTCTCGCTGTGTCTCTCTCTGTCAAATAAATAAATCTTAAAAAAAAAAAAAAGAAACGGGTAGCGTTTTCAAAGAGATTTTTTTCAGAAAATACCTCTTGGCAGAGGAGAATGAATACTAGGTGGTCAAAAGGGGTACCCAATACAACATAAAATTTACCTCAAGTCTCTCTTTTACTGTTTAAGTACTATAAATGATTTGAATTGTGTATTCTATTCCTAATAGAAGCATATGTGTCTTAATATAAAAGTAATATATTCCCACTCATCTTCACACAAAGTCGATGCTTCAGGAATAAGAACTGCTAAAGTTTAGGGGCACCTGGGTGGCTCAGATGCTTAAGCGTCTGCCTTAGGCTCAGGTCATGATCGCGGGGTCCTGGGATCAAGCCCCTCCTCACGCTCCCAGCTCAGCAGGGAGTTGGCTTGGCCCTATGCCCCTCCCCCAACTCGCGTGTGCGCGCGCGCGCGCGCGCGCACACACACACAGGCAAGAACGCGCTCTCTCTCAAATAAATAAAATCTAAAAAAAAGAAAAAGAACTGCTAAAATTTATTCAGTGCCTACTATGTACCAGACACCGTTCTAAGTGAGTAATAGCTTCACAACAACTTTATGAGGTGGATAATTATCATACCTATTTTACAAATAAGGAAATTAAGGCGAGGAGAGATTAAGTTACAGAGGTAGTTAAGTGGCAGAGCCAGGATCTGAACCCACAAAGTCTAATATCAAAGCTTGTGGTCCTCCTCAAATTTCCTCTGATGCTCTAAGTCTCAGGAAAATGGATGAATATTGAACTTCTAACCAGCTTCCTAAGTGAAAGTAGTAACTCACACAGTCTAATTTTTAACAGTTTCTAGATTTTCTCCCACAGTACTGTAAATCAGAATACCCATTTTTCACATGCTGCACAGCATCTAAACTCAAGGCAATTACTATACAACTTCCTAATGCAAACCAAGATCAATTTTTTTCAAAAGACACTCAGCAACCAAAGGTTAAAACGTTAACCAGGCCATCCCATTTGATTGAATTTTTATATTAAATTACTTTTAGAAGCTACATCAAACCCTGGATGAAAAGCCAAAATATCCACAGATCATATTTTGATTATCAGCCACCAACAGTTTAAAGGCAGTATAAATATGACTAAGACCTTCGTTTTACTTAACTTAAAATAATTTCAACCTTTTACAAAAATTAACTCAAAATGCATCATGGGCTTAAAACTTAAAATAAGATTTTAGGAAAAAAAGAAAAAAGCAGGAGAAAAATCTTTAGGATTCAAGGCTAGGCAAAAAGTTCTTAATCTTTGCCCCCAAAGCAGTCTCTAAAAAGTAAAAATTGATAAACCAGAGCTCAACAAAATTAAAAACTTTTGCTCTGTGAAGGACCCTATAATGAGCATGAAAAGACAAGTTATAGACTGAGAGAAGATATTTGTTATTCACATAATCAAAGGGTTAGTATCTACAATATATAAAGGATTCTCAAAACTCAGTATTTCAAAAATAGTAATAATTAGAAAATGGGCAAGAGACATGAACAGACCTTTCTCTGAAGAGGATAATACAGATGGCAAAAAAGTGCACAAAAAAGATGTTCAATCACATTAGCCACTGGGGAAATGTAAATTAAAATCACAGTAAATACTATTATCACTATAATGGAAATAAAAAATAGTGGCACCAAATTCTGGAGAGGATATGGAGAACCAGACTACTCTTACGTTGCTGGTGAGATTATAAAATGGTATAGTCACTCTGGAAAACAGTCTGGTAGTTTCTTTAAAAAACTAAACATACTCTTAACCATATGTTCCAGCAATTGCACTCCTTGGTATTTACTCAAAGGAGCTGAAAACTTATGTCAACATAAAAACCTGCACACAGATATACAGAGCAGCTTTATTCACAGTTTCCAAAATTTGGAAGCAGTGAAGATGTCCTTCAGTGGATGATAAACTGTGGTACAATGGAATATTTATTCAGTGCTAAAAAGGAAGAGCTATTGAGCCATGAAAAGATATGAAGGAAACTTAAATGTATAGTACTAAGTAAAAAAAGCCAATCTGAAAAGGCTATATACTATATGATTCCAACTATATGACATTCTGGAAAAGGTAAAACTATAGAGACAATAAAAAAGATCAGTGGTTGCTAGAAAGGGATGAATAGATGAAGCACAGATTTTTAGGGCAGTGAAAAGACTCTGTATGATCCTATAATGGTGGATATATATCATTGTATGTTTGTCCTAACTCAGAGAATGTGCACCAACCAGAGTGAACCCTAGCATGAACTGATAATGATAATGTAGGTTCATCAACTGTAACAAATGTTACCACTCTGGTGGGGGGATGTTGATAACACAGGGGAGGGCTATGCATGTGCGAGGGGCAGGAGGTATATATACAGGAAATTTCTATACTTTCTGATCAATTTTACAATGAACCTAAAACTGCTCTAAAAAATAAAATCTTTAAAGCAAAATAAGAAACTAAATATGCAACTACTGTATGACCTAGTAATTACATACCTGGGCAGTTATTCCAGTAAAATGAAGACTTATAGTCACACAAAAACCTGCATATGAGAGCTCACAGCAGGTTCATCCATAATAGCAAAAAACGAGATAACCCAGATGTCCTTCAATGCATGAATGGTATACTACACAGCAGTAAGGAAAGAACTATTGATGCATGCCATAATTTGGATAGTTCTTAGGGGATTATGCTAAGAGAAAAGCCAATCTCAGAAGGTTGTATATTGTGTGGTTCCATTCTTGAAATGACAAAATTAGAGAGATGGAGAAGAGATTAGTGGTTGCCAGAGGTTAGGGAGCCCCCCCTGGAACTTGGTGGGTAGGGTTATAAAGGCCAATATAAGGGTTCCTTGTGATCATGGAACTGGTGAAGGCAACACTAACCAACATATGTGATAAAAATTGCATAGAACTAAATATACACACAGATAAATGAACAGAAGTAAAAACAGGAAATCTGAACGGGATCAGTGGATTATACTAATCCTGGTTGTGATATTGTACGATAGTTGTGAAAGATGCTACCATTGGAGAAAACTAGTCAAAGGGTACACAAGATCTCTCTGTATTATTTCTTACAACTGCATGTGAATCTATAATTTCTCAAAATTAACAATTCAATTAAAAATATAATAATTTCAGGGGCGCCTGGGTGGCTCAGTCGATTAAGCAACTGACTCTTGATTTCAGCTCAGGTCATGATCTCAGGGTTGCAAGATCAGGACTGTGAGATCATCAGGTTGTGATCAAGCCATGGTGGGCTCCATGCTCAGCAGGGAGTCTGCTTGACCCTCTCCCTCTGTTCTTCCCCCTGCTTGCACTCTATCTCTAAAATAAAAAAATAAAATCTTTTAAAAAATATACAATAATTACAGCTATAGATATCAGCCTTCTGATCCCAAGTGTTAATATGCATAGGATTTCATTAATATCAACTAAATATATATGTAAACGTATTGGGACTTTGATTTTAAAAATTCCTAGACAGAAAACTGAGCAGAATGGTATTTTAAAATGTTAAAAAATATTTTCTTAAAAAATATTCCTAAGTAATAACTAGGTAGAAATTTTAAGCACATGATCTATTTATTCATTAGAAGGCATTCTACCATCACCCAATTTCAAAATTATTAAAAAACAAATTGCTAGTAATTTAATCCTTCTTTTATGCAGATAACAATAATAAAAAAGATGCCACTATCTCTTTTACGAGATTTTCTTTAAATAACCCATATATTGAAAATTCAGAAAAATAATTACTTCCATGGTCAATGTTACAATGAAAAAATGCTTTCCTTTATATGAAAAGCTACTACAGTTTGCCAATCGGCTAGGAAAATCAAAATTGGGCTTTGGCTTAAGGCAACAGTAGGTTCAAATCTGATCATAGCCCAACTGGTCACTTAACGTATATTGCCCCATTAATGAAGATGCTGTGATTCTAAAGGCAGAAATAAATAATAAATAAATAAACAAGTAAATAAATAAATAAGTAGTACTATATCCAACTAAAAAGCTTCTGCACAGCTGAATAAATCATCAACAAAATAAAACCTATGGAATAGAAAAAATAATGTTCACAAACCATACATCTGATAAGGAATTAATACCCAAAACATATAAAGAACTCATACAACTCAAAACAAAAAACCACAAATAATCCAAATGGGCACAGGAGCTAAATAGACCTTATCCCAAAGAAGATATATGAAAGGCCAACAAGGTACATGAAAAGATGCTCAACATCACCACTCATTAGGAAGATGCAAATTAAAACTACAACGAGATATCACCTCACACCTGTTAAAGAGTCACCATCATCAAAAAGAGACAACAAATGCTGGAAAGATGTGGAGAAAAGGGAATCCATGTGCACCATTGGTGGCAATGTAAATTCCTGCAGCCACTATGGAAAGCAATATGGAGGAGCCTTAAAAAATTAATAGAACTACCATATGATACGGCAATTCCACTTCTGAGGTTATATCCAAAAGAATCAAAACGCTAACCTGAAAACACATCTGCACCCCCATGTTCCTAACAGCATTATTTATAATAACCAAGACATGGAAGCGACCTAAGTGGATAAAAAAGGTGTGGTATGTATAAATGATGGAATATTATTCAGCCATAAAAAATGAGGAAATCATTCCATTTGTAACAACATGGATGGACCTTGAGGACATTATGCTAAGTTAAATTAGTCAGAAAAAGACAAATACTGTATGATCTCACTTATATGTGGGAATCTAAATAAACAAAAAACAAACCCAAACTCATAGCAAAAGAGATCAAACTTGTGGTTATCAAAGGCAGAGGGTGGGGTGGTGGCGGAACTGGAGGAAGGTGGCCAAGAGGTACAGACTTCCAGCTATAAGTTAAATAAGGTACAACACGATGACTATTGCTGACCCAGCTGTAGGATACACAGGAAAGCTGCTAAGAGAGTAAATCCTAAGAGTTTTCACAAGAAAAAAAATTTTTCCCCTTTTTCTTCTTTCATTGCTTTTTATTATGTCTATAGGAGAAGATATATGTTAGCTGAACCTACTGTGGTAATCATTTCACAATAAATGTAAATCAAACCATCATGCTGTATGCCTTAAACTGATACAGTGATGTGTATCAATTATTTCTCAATAAAATCAGGGGGGAAAATGTTGGGATCTTTAAGTGTTCAATCTTCCATGTCCTCTCTCTTCTTAGAGCAATTTCATGGACTCTCTGTGTCTTCAATTACTATCTCCATGTTGTTTTCTTCTACCTCTCAGTTTATGGTGACTGTATCTCCTAGGCACCCAAGCTAGAAATCTGGACATCCTTCTGGACCCTTCCTCAGCCCATTTCTCTCCACCCTCACTGGTACTACTGCAGTACACCACTTCTACCCCAGACAACCAACAGATTTCTTGCTAAATGGTTGTTTCTTAGCCCACCCTACACCCACTTTCTTCTGAAAAACCTCTTCACTCTCTTTAGGATAAAGTCCAACCCCCTGGACACAGCTTAGCAAGTCCTTCAAGACCTGCTTCTTGGAATTCCCTCATCAATCTGCCCCACAAACTAAGCTACAGGCTTTCTCTAAAGTCCTCAGAAACTGTGCACTTTAAGGGTTCCAAAGCTTTGCTTGGCATTCTTTCTAAGCCACATTCAACCTTCTCCCTCCCACTCTCAACCTTTAATTTGAAAACCTGCAGTCCCAGGGAAGCCTTTTACATATCCAACTCAGGATTAGGGGGCCCCGCCAAGTGCTCCTTCAGCCTATACTACAGTATTTATCTCACAGCATTGTCTATAATTATTTTCTAGTTTGGTTTCCCCACACTTTGACTATGAGCTTCCCTGGGCAGGACTGAGTTGTTTGCTTAAATAGGTCAATAGGTAGCTCATGAGGAAAGCACCAAAACATGTATTCTTGAATGAGTGATAGTGTAAAAGAAAACATCAGGGGGCAAATTGAAAGTGTCTGCAGTGACCCCCATCTGCCACACAACATCTTAACATATCTCATTACATAAAAGCAATTGATACATCAAATTACTTCCTTTACATAATAGAGTAGGCCATTCCATGTGGACATTGGTGGTAGCCAAATGTCTGGTGTATTGGATGACTCAGTTTAAAATAATGGCAGCGCTTTTTGGATTACTATAATAGCCTTCCACATTTGCAGTAACCCTGCTCCAGCTAGTCTTTTCCATTGAGTAGCCGGCCAGTGATCTTTTCAAAACATAAATACGATATTGTAACTTCTCTACTACCATGGCTTACAAGGTCCTGCAAAGGTCTGCGACCTGTCCCAACATCCCCAATCTTAATACCAATCATTCTCCCTCTTACTCACTCTGCTTGATACGCTGGTCTCCTTTCTTGCAGTTTCTGTTAAACAGCAAAGGTCATTCCAGCACCAGAGGCTTTGCACTTGTTGATTCTACCAGCTTGCAAAATTCTTCCCTCCTTCTCCCCTCCCCCCATACCCCAGATCTCGCCTTGGTTGGTTCCTCCTCATTCACATCGCTGCTCAAATGTCACTTCCTCAGAGAACTTTCCTGACTACCTATCTAAAACAGCCAACACGTCCTAGTCAAGCTCGATCCTCTTATTCTCCTTGACTTTCTTTATATAACCTAACCCTACGTGATAATTTTATCTGTCTCCCCTGTTAAAGCGAAAGCTTCACGAGGACAAGTGATTGCATCTACCTTGTTCACTGTTGTCTCCCTAACGGCTAGAACAGTGCCCGGCCAATAAACACTTGCTAAATGAATACACGCACTCAATAAGCTTGTCCATCTCGCGTATTTTCCATTCTCCTTTCCCCCTCATTGTCAGAAATCCGTGAGGGTCGCTGTCCTTGCAGGGAAGCTCTTGAAGCGTAACCGCCATCCCAAAAAGAGTCCTCTTTTCCTCACCGGGAGAGGCAAGCCCAGCCTGGTAGCAGCTAATGGGGCCTCAGGGACCGAAAGATGAGCCACGGACCCGGCACCCTCGTCTTAAGAGCGCCGAGAAGCTGCGGCACTTGGCGTCCCTTTCCTCGCTTCCTGGGGACTGCCGCCTCCCCAACCTTAGACCCCTGAACTAGCCTCTCAGCCGGCCGCACACACGCCTTCCCCGCCGCCGAGCTCCGCTGCCACTCCTAGTTACCTGCCGGAGATCCGCCTTGGGAGACTCAGCCTTCTCGCCGCCATTCGAAAGAACAGGAGCACCTTCCGGGCCACCGTAGTTCGCGGAAAGCACACGCTGATCTCTCCTTCCGCATGCGCAGAGATCCCGTTCAGCGCACAGTGTCTCTTAGCAACCGCATTGAGTCCCTCCGCCAGGGGCGGAGCATCGGAAGCCACAGGGGGGAAGCCGAGGGGGAAGTGAGTGAGACCAATCGGAGACGAGTCCCAACCTCGACCGGCACGCCTCCTCTAACTGTCGCGAATGCGCAGACAGCTTTACGGCAGGCGAGGGGTGGGGGCTGCTGGGGGTAAGGAGGAGAGAAGGAAGCAACCAACCAACCAAGTCGCCCCCACCCCCCACCCCCACCCACCCCGGACCTGGTTTACGGCTCCGGGCTCAGGCTCCGATGCGGCCGCTGATTGGCTGCTGAAGGCTTGGTCCCATCCCAGTGACCCCAAAGTGCTGGAGGGAGGGGGCGGGGGTGGCCCAGTGCAAAGTGCATCCCGAAAACCCCCTGCCTGGAGCCCCCGCGGCTGGCACTTCGGACCCTGTATGACCCGGGACCTCGCTGCCCCGAGACCTGCTGTGTGCCCCCGTAGCCGGGAGCCTCCGGCCCGGAGCGCGGCAGCCCCTGCTCCGAGCCCTCAGACCAGGGCTGCCCCCCCACTCGAGCCGGGACTTCCTCCCTGCACCCCTGCCCCGAGGCTGCCCGGCGGTCAGGACCGTCGCCCCAGTTCTGCTCGACTGTCCGGATGCTCGCTGGGCTGGGGCCGTGAGGCACCGAGAAGGCTCAGGAACACCCGTGTCCGGCCCTGCCTGGAGTGTTTGTTCAATGGAGAAGTTGGTGAGTGTGGAGAAGGCTGAAAGGAGGAAGAGAAGCAGCAGCTGAGGAGACAGGTAAAGTCAGTTACCTCCCCCGAGGGGAAGGGGGCTGGCTGGGAGAGAGAATCACTGCTTCTTCCTGTCTGCCCTTACCACTCTTCCTTTGCTACCCCTTCCTCAGAGCCCCCTCCTCCTAGCCCCTGGGTCACTGCACCACTCACTGGTTTCTGCTTTCCAGGTTTGAGCTGGCTAGAGGAGACGAGAGAGCAGGGAGGGGTCAAGCCACCCACCAGAGAAGCAGCAGAGAGCCTCTGACCAGCATCCTCTATAAAGGTAATGAGCCAGACCTCCCCTCCCCCATTGTTTATTCCTGGCCCCTATCTCATTAAGCATTACTTTATTTTCAGCGTAGTTACCTGGAAATGTAACTCTTTCCTGGTACCCAGTTTCCCAGCAAAACCAAACACTGCCTGTGCCTGATCCTTAAGATATTAATTAATAACTTCTTTATCTCAGAAATGTATTTTCCCCTTTCTCTCTACGTTGTGGTTCCGTTTTCTGCATTATCTTTCCGTACACTGTACCATTTACCCTGCTCTGAGACTTTGAGACCTTTTAGTAGCTCCCCCCCTTTACTCTCATAGGAATTCCTCAATTCCTTGTTAATTGCTTGTTAATTCTGAATGACTCTGTTTTTTAATTAAACCACAATTTTCTGTTTTCCCCTTATGTCTTCCTATCACCTTTCCTCTATCTCTATCAGAAAATCTTTTGAGTTAACTGACGAGGGTTTGGTAGAGGAAGGTACAGTAATAGCTGAAATTTGTGAGTTTTGGAGAATAATGTGACTTCGTTCTAGTGAAAAGTGAATCTGTGTAGCTGGATAGTGTGGATAGTTTGAAAGCAGTATTTGCCCCTGACGCACGTGAATATAATTAACTCATGTGGCTCTTATGTGTTATTGTGTGACAGATGTGGCTGGATTTTGAAACTGTTATAAAGATAAGTTATATTTGTTACACCTTTGATTTTCTAGAAGAACTTATAAAACTTTATACAATATTACATTAATCATTTGGCACTAAGAGTTTGCAAACACAGGAATGTTTTGGTGTGTTTAGAATCTAGGGTTTTATTTTTGCACTCTTCATAGATAAGACTTTTCATTTCAAAACCCTTACAGATAATTTGTTAGATTGAAATTTAAGTATTTCCTTCATATCACATTTCTGCCGCTGTATTTTGTTGCCGCCTCTGAAAATGCACTAAAGGTAAGTTTAGAACACTCATGTAGTTCCTAAAGAGGGAATATGATCACGGAAATTATATAAGAGTTAATTCAGAAGTTAGTCAAGTGAATGACTTCTCTGCTATCCAGTAATAGGGGTATAAAGTGACTGGGTAATCTCAGAGTTATTTTAATATCTCAGATTGTTTAGGGAATTTCAGGTACAAAGAAGTACTTAAAATAGCAGAATTTGTTAGGAAATTTTTGATTTACTCTGTTCCACTGGACTTTCTGCCTTCTACAAAAATAAATTAATGCCTTTCCTGATTCTTTTAATTGCGAAGACATTGCTAAAGATACTTTTAAGTGCTTTGAGGGTTTGCGTTTTCTTGAGACCTGGAACTGGACACCAAAGGGAGAGTGTATGCTACTGAATGAGACTGAAAATCAGTATCTAGCAGTGACTGTTCCCATGGTGAATATTTAGGGCAGCCTTTATATAGGGTCCACTTCATTTCAGTAAAAGCTAGGCAGAAGTCTATCAAGTTAAAGGCAGTTTTCTTTATTTAAATATGCAAATCACCAGAGAGATGCCTAATGATGACTTTCGGAATTTTTTTTTAAATGCTAACATATTTGAAGTACGTTTTTAAGGTAAAAATGAATTATGTGTTTTCTATTCAGGCCTTCTCACTTAAATATTTTTTCTACTTTAGATATAATTCTAGCGTGTTTTCATTTGCAAGGGGTGTTATCACCTGAGATGGTAAGAGAGCAGGTCTCTGGCAAGTCAAGCGTGGAAGATACAGGAAGGACCCTGCTTTCTCCTGGTTGCCAGCCAGATCATTCTCATTGCTTAAATAATATTTCATTGATCCCCTCTCTGCTTTTAACAGTTCTTCTAGGATTAGGGAATATATATATGTATATACTTGTTGGCATCGGTTCCAGATATTAGCGTGACTGAGAGTGTTTGGTCTAGGTTATGCTGAACATTTAAAATGTTTAATTTGGGTAATTATTTACTAACATGGACAGTTAGATAGTTTATATTTTTCAACCCGGTAGTTAACTTTGTGTTAATTCTCTTGCCAGGTACATGGGTTTTTACAGAAAAAAAAAAAAAAAAAGGTAAAGATCCTGATTTATTTGATAACCAAACATAGATTTGTAGTCACATAGGGAGAATAACTGATTTTAACTGAAGATCTTCAGTGATCCCTTTTGAGGATGCTGTGGCTTCATACTTTTGTTTTTATACCTGAAGTGATACCATTCACAGTTGCTTAATATTATGCTATATATAATATCTATTTTTTTCACATTTAACTTTGGTAACATAGAAATTCATATGATTTGTAAAAAGTCTAAAGTCAGATAAAGTTTATATAAGCATACCTAATATCTGACTTAACAGCCTTTCATTTCATTCCCAACTGAAGACGCTCCCTAAGTGGAGAAAGATTGTCTCCTTTCTTGCAGACTTACTCAGTACTGACTTGAGGCTGCTAAGGTGATCATGCCAGACATGAGTTACTAAGATAACATTGACAAGACCTCCTTCTTTACAGTACTTGTGACTTAAGCCTTGAGTTGAGCCTGGATTAAGTGAGTTATACAATGTCCTCTCTTGCCTCCTCCACAGTCCATGAAAATGGTTGGTTTTTCTGCTAGAAAGGATGAGAATTGTAGATAAGTCGTGCATGATAATACATCCTTGTGTTACACGGAGACCCAGCAATTTGGAGGAAATATGAATGCCCTTACTTGTTCTAGAACATAAACACCATGCTAACTATGTGGAGTGATACTAAAAAACACTTCTACTTTACTTTCCAGGCTCTTGATCATACAAATAGTGCTGGTCAGTGTAGACCTCAGCCGTGTGGCACTCTTTGGGCCTTGTGTTCCTGCAGCCATCTAGGACCCTTGAGCCAGTGGTATTTTTTTTTTTTTTCCTCAGAGCCACTATCCTTGGAGTTGCTGATTTAATTTTCATACCAGCCTGTATCTCTGTTTGCTCTACAAAGAAAGGCTTATTTCCTTTTTTGAGTAGCAAGCTGTTATCTTGTTTCTAGTTTGTGTGAAATCTGAAAGCACGGTTCTAATTTGTATCACTTAATCCAAAAATGTGTGGACTTTTAGTGAAAATAATATGCAGAAAGCCATTAGTGACTAATCATTTATTCCAAAGGAAACTGGGGACATGTGGCAGATCTGGTGAAAGTTTTATACAATTTTAGACAGGTCTTAAATATATTTTGTTTTATAGTTATTTTACGCTTCACTCTGTTCTATGAATATAGACTTCTTTTAATTATGTGAAGCAAGAAATTTGGTTTCAACTTAATGCAGTTCACTTGGCATCTTTATGGAATTCAGTGGTAACATTTTAATTCCTAAATTTATAGTTTCTAGTATGATCAACAGTGTAAAAGCTCAGAGTCCTGGATGGTTTTCTTTTGACACCATGTAGAATAGAAAAAGATGGATTCGTAAAATTTAAACACACTATTCAACACACTGTCCCATTATCAACACACATTCCCCAAACAATCCCAACACACATTCCCCAAAATGATATACATTGGGGAAGTGCCTCATTTTGATATGTAATTCTGAAGTCTTCCTTGTTTGTATGTTTTTTTCTCTTTTCTAACTGAAACCTGAAATGGAATTTCTAAGATTGCACCCTCCGAGTTTTAGTCATTATGAGTCATTAATTTTAAAACAACTCACATTTACATGTGTTTCTTTAGAAAATTGCCTCTGTGGCCATATTCTTTTATTTTATAGGTGACTTCCAGGAGCTCAGATTTTCGAACTTCCCCTTGAGGGGAAATAGACTTTTTTCCAATCTCATCTCTGGACTTCCTCTGTGATTCTCTTTTTTTTTTTTAAGGATTTTATTTATTTGACAGAAAGACAGGAAGAGAGGGAACACAAGCAGGGGGAGTGGGAGAGGGAGAAGCAGGCTTCCCACTGAGCAGGGAGTCCCATGCAGGGCTCGATCCCAGGGGGATCATGACCTGAGCCTAAGGCAGATGCTTAACAACTGAGCCACCCAGGTGCCCTCCTCTGTGATTTTTAATAGACACCTTTAGCACTGGATGGTGTATTTCCTTTTTCAGTTCAGTATTTTTAAAAAAATTTATTCACGTGTGGATAGCTAAATTCTGTTAAGTGCAAACTTGCATAACACCAAGATAAAATTTATTACTTGTCTCGTGCCTTGGACTATTATAATGGATAGTTTGGTAATAAGTCATTGCCCTTCATAACTTAAGGGATACAGCTGACAGGAATTATGTTTGCGTGGTACGTGTGTCTGTTTTTTCTGGGGAGGATTGAGGCATGTGAAGTGTGCTTTTTTGGTTTAAACCTATGGTTATTATTTATAGCGCTTAGTATTGTCAGAGAAGAGAAAAATGATCCTAATATTTCTAGGTGTATTTGATTTAAGTATGCAGAACTTTTTTTTTTAAGATTTTATTTGAGAGAAAGCAAGAGCGGAAGAGAGAGAACACAGGCGGAAAGAGGGGCAGAGGCAGAGGGAGAGGGAGATGCAGACTCCCTGCGGAGCAGGGAGCCTGACATGGGGCTCAATCCCGGGACCCCAGGATCATGACCTGAGCTGAAGGCAGACGCTTAACCGACTGAGCCACCCAGGCGCCCCGAGAACTTTCTATTAAAATTCTACCAAGAGGTAACACCAGTGGCCAAGGCTCAGCAGTGTGCCAAACACATGTCAGGCACTCAGTGGACTTTCATTTGTCTGACTGAAGGAGTCCATACAGCATTATCACAAGTTACTGTGGTGTGTGCACCTTTCTTGTTGAGAGAAATAGTCACTTCATCTTTTAACACAGGTTTTTCTTGATATTATTAATAAATTAATACCATTTCATAAATTCTCCTCCACCCCCACCTTGCATGTCCTCCTCCACACATACCCCCTCTGCCTCCATGGAAGTGACCGTGGGTAGATGGAAGACAGTAAGAACAAGGATTCTCGAAGGCCTGAAGCCATGCAGGGCCATCTCCACTTCTCTTGGGAGGCAGGGGTTACCAAGGACACCCTTGGAAATAAGGCATCCAGTGGTGTTGGTTTTTGAAATGTAGATGCAGCTCATGTAGAACATAATCACGAGTTCTTTTGTGGAAAATGCTGGAGGCTCATCATTGGAGACCTCAGTTTGCCTTTTTTAAACATTTTTTATCTTAGTATAGTTTTGGGTTTATAGAAAAATGTGCACAGATAGTACAAAATGTCCACATAGTCCACACCCAGTTTCTGGTAATATCTTCTATTAATAGATGCATTTGTCACAGTTAATGAACCAACAGCGAGCATTATAATTAATTAAAATCCAAATCATATTCAGATTTCCTTAGCTTTTACCTAATACCTTTTTTCTCTTCCAGGATCTCATCTAGGACACCACATTACATTTAGTCATCATCTTGTCTCCTTAAGCTCTTTTTGGCCGTGACAGTTTCTCAGACTTCCTTGTTTTTGATGGCCTTGACATTTTGAGGAGTACTGGTCAGGTATTTTGTAGAATGCCCCTCATTTGGAGTTTGGTATTTTCTCTCATGATTAGACTGAGGTTATGGGCTTTGGAGACAAAGATCACCAGGGTAGATTGCCATTCTCATCATATCATACGAATAACATGACTTGGCACTGCTGCTGTTAACTGTGATCACTGGGCTGAGACAGTATTTTCCAGGTTTCTCACCATAAAGTTGCTCTTTCCCTCCCTCTCCGTGCTGTCCTCATTGGAAGGAAGTCGCTATGCATGGCCCATACTAAAGGAGAGGTGAGTTATGCTCTACCTCCTTGAGGAGGGAGAATTACACAACTCTTTGGAATTATGCACAGGAGATTTTGTTTCTCCTCCCCTCCTTTATTCATTTATTCAACCAGTGATAGCAACATGGGCATATAGATACTCTATACTTTGGGTTAGAATCCAGTAGTACTTGAATTATCTTGTTCAAATTTTTCCATCTTGGCTACTGAGAGCTCTAGTTATTGGCTCCTGTGTTCTTCTGACATACCCCCATCAGTGCATTTTTCTTTGAGCACTTCCTTTTTGGCACAGTGAGATGCTCCAGGTTCATCTTGTATATTTCTTTCCTTGCCCCGCTCTCAGAATTGGGCATTTTTGTAAGGATAGTTCTGCATTTTTTGTAGCTTGCTTTGTAGGAGTTGTTCTGATCATGTCTCATTCATTTTTTTTAGAAATGATAGGCAGTTTTATTTTTTTTAATTTTTTAAAATTTTTTTATTGTTATGTTGATCACCATATATTACATCATTAGTTTTTGATGTAGCATTCCATGATTCATTGTTTGTGCATAACACCCGGTGCTCCACGCAGAACGTGCCCTCTTTAATACCCATCACCAGGCTGACCCATCCCCCACCCCCCTCCCCTCTAGAACCCTCAGTT
This sequence comes from Callorhinus ursinus, assembly GCF_003265705.2. Lineage (NCBI taxonomy): Eukaryota > Metazoa > Chordata > Mammalia > Carnivora > Otariidae > Callorhinus > Callorhinus ursinus. The sequence goes on from NW_027397109.1 coordinate 6,072,265, forward strand.
TGTTTTTCAGAGTCAATGATAGGCAGTTTTAAGTCAGATATTATTTCCAGGTGCATCTTGGCCAACTCCTTGGCCTTCCTTGAAGAAGTTTGACAAGGGAAGAAAAGGTATGGAAAAAGGAAAGGGTCCAAGTGGACTCTCCTGATTTGGATGGGTTGGAAATTCTGGTGTGCACCCAGAAGCACCTGTGACTGCCACTCTTCCCGAAAGCACGTCAGGTTGCCAGGTGGCCCGACCTTTCCTGTTTAAGTGACACAGGGCTTAGCACACCCACCCCATGGGGAAGGGGTGGCAGTTTTCCCAGTGAGTAATTCCTAGAGTGATCCTAGTGTAGTGTGTGGAAGTCACTTAGCATGTGCTTTTAACATTAGTGGAATTCACAGATCTAGGATTTAATTTACATAGAGGAAGATCCTTTTTCTTAAAGTTGTAGAGAGAATTTTTTCAAAATTCATTTGGGGAAGCTGGCAAGAAATGTTGTTTTCATCTTTTACCTAGTTTGATGTATGCATAAAGGAATAACAATTTCAAAATGGTTAACATAATGCTTTTTGGGCATAGGAAGTACTAGCATTTAAAGACATAATCTCCTTTTAGTTGTCAGAGATTCCATTTTGGCCCTGGCCACCTACTGTATTGAATGAACACATGCTTTCATTTTTGTCCTGTTTAGAAAGAGCAAGTGCCTACGGTGTCAGTTAAAAAGTAATTCAGGTGAAGCAAGTCTGCTCTATTGTGAATAGACCAAAAAATGAAAGGAACCTGTGTTTGTATCAGATTCCAAATGTGTGATTTTTTTTTTATTATCTTTATTCTTTTTCAAAAAACTGTCCTTTTAGGGGAAAAAAAAATTTCTGAAAATAAACTGTATTCTATACCAGTGTGGATATTAGCGTAGGTACCATGATGATTTTCTCTAAGAATTGATCTGAGTTCTTTCTCTGCTCTGTAAGTTTATCATAAAGTGCTAAAATTTAAGCTCGTCAAAAGGTAGACTGTGCGGCAGCTCTGATTCTTTATTATTGTTAGGAATCTTCCCATAATTGGTATTTGTTTTTAGGTTAAAGCTCATTCACGCTGCAGTCTGGACACACTCTGAGCCTCCTCCTCACAATGCTGTATGTGCACAATGGTTATTAGGCAATCCACGTATCAGGAAAAGGGACATTCTTCCATAAGGTAAGTGACTGAGGGTCTTTGGTCGTCTGTGCAGTTCTCTTCCTTCAAATCAGCTAATGTATACTAAACACAATTCTTGCTAAGAGAAAATCCAGGTTGGCTTTGATATTGATTGGATCCTGCATAGTAGACCTCATTTAAGTGCCAAGATAATTGTCCCATTTAAAAAAAAAAAAATCTGAAGCTGATTGTTTTAAGCACATAGCAATAATTATTAATTTCTTCTAATGGTCAACCTCTTCTCTTATAACTCTAAAAATAAGCAAAAACCTATTCCAAAAGGATTCTCAGTTTTAAAATTTCTAAGATCAGAGACTTAATTTTATAGTGTTGATTGAAAAAGTAGTCAAGTGAAGAGATAAGGGAGAAATCATGTTTATTAAGAAAACAAATCGTCAGGAAACTTCTCAATTTAAATTATGTTACTTAATGGTAATATGTAAGAGTTTAACCATTTTCAATGTACAAAACAACATAAGATATTTGATTTTACTCCTAAGTTAGGACGATTTGACCTAGGTCAGGCTTAAGTTGACCTTTGTACAATCTATAACGAGAAGTTTTACAAGATAAATTATTATTGGTAACAAGATTATCCCAAGATGTCTAACCTACATAGGAGACCAAAATGTCTTTAAAGGACTTTATCACATAATTTTTTATTTTTAGAAATGGAAGCCTACTAATTAGGAGATGAGTCTAATCTATTCCTTAAAATTAGCCCAGATGGAATGGCTTCTTAGAAGCATGTTAGTTTAAGCTTCTGTAAGCTTCTGTAAAGCTTAAAAATGCATTGCAAAAGTTTTTGCATACACATGTGTAAGATGCCACTTTTCACCAATTCAATTTGGACTTTTCTTCTTCACAGGAAGGAGATCTCATTTTATATTGAGTCTGAGTGCACACCTCTTTTGTGACCTTTTAGAGAGTGTAGAAATTCCATATACTCCTTTTGCTTTAAAATGATTTTTTTCAGGGGCGCCTGGGTGGCTCAGTTGGTTAAGCGACTGCCTTCGGCTCAGGTCATGATCCTGGAGTCCCGGGATCGAGTCCCACATCGGGCTCCCTGCTCGGCAGGGAGTCTGCTTCTCCCTCTGACCCTCTTCCCTCTCGTACTCTCTATCTCTCATTCTCTCTCTTTCAAATAAATAAATAAAATCTTAAAAAAAAAATTTAAAATGATTTTTTTCATGTGGTGAATCAACAGTTTGTTTCAGTTCTTAACAGTGTTTAAATATTTTGTGTGATCTTGGTACTCTATGCTTATAGAGTCAAACTTCTGGAAAATTGAAATTAGAAAAGTGGAAAAGATGTGGCAGAAAAAGAGGGGTGGTTAATAACAAAGTAGGGAGGACAGAAAGAGAAAAAGAAATAAACAAAAGGAAAATACATGTTGTCTTTGCATTTTACTTTAATTGACCCCACCCACTTCCCCTTGCCCTCCCTCCCCAAACCTTTCATCCTTTGGGGCTAAAAATAAAATACTGTTGAAATACTTTTAGGGGACTCACCTAAAGTTTTTTACTTTTTTTTCTTTAACTGCTTCTCATAGTTAAAGGTCTGTAGTCTTCATAGTCTATGAATTGTCCGCTTGATAGTCCATATTCACTCACTAGTCTGTGAGAGAATCCTTGAAATGGTTTATAACTGTGTGCATTAGGGAACTCAAACTCATCCAATTCTTCCTCTGCTGTCTCCCATTTTCTAGCTGCCCATCATCATCTTCCATTATACCTGAAATAATGCTGCTATGTTCATGGGATCTTTGCTTTGAGTTTTCGAAAGACTACAAAAGAACTGATCTGTTTCAGCAATTTAGAGCTTTATGCCTGGCTTTTTGTTTGAAATCTTTTATAATCTTAGGGAAATTTGGTCATAACAGGTGCATGTTAATTAGTTGTAGTAGGGTGAACTGTCATTACTAAGATTTACATGATTTAATGATAGAAAATTCTGTACTATTTAACAGACACACCATGAGGTGCCACGTATTCTAAATTTCATGTATTCTGCTTCCCCTCAAAGGCTGTTCCCTGTGACCTAATGAATCCTTTGTAAAAAGTGGACTCAGCTAGGATGTTACACCACCATTGTCGAAGGAACCCTGAACTCCAGGAAGAATTGCAGATTCAGGCTGCAGTGGCCGCTGGGGATGTTCACACAGTACGGAAGATGCTAGAACAAGGCTATTCTCCCAATGGCCGGGATGCTAATGGCTGGACCCTGCTTCATTTCTCTGCAGCAAGAGGGAAGGAAAGATGTGTTCGGGTATTTCTAGAACATGGAGGTGAGTTTACCAGAAGCAAACCTTTTTTTGCCAAGGGGAAACTTAAATTCTATTTAGTTTAAAATGTATGTGCCCATGTATATGAAACATTTAATGCTTCTCGTTGGTTAACACCCAACTTCTTATTCTCTCTTTTGTGAAGATTTGTTGGAATTATGCTGAGTCTTGTTCAAAATCAGATTGTTTAAAAGAGCAGTCTGGTGAATGTGCTTTTTTCAAACCCCTGTCACTGTAGTTTAAATGCAGCCAGGTTTTCCCAGCAACCCTTCATGTTGTCCAGTTGCTTTTGTTTCAGAAGCAGAAGTGGTTTTGGGACCCACAATTAGAGAGTTACACAAGTTTCCCCTTTGGTAATTGCTCGTGCAAACAGAGACCTAGCACAGGTCCCTTTAAATATCATGGCCTTAATAGTAGCCTATCTTTTGAATTTACCTCTTTTAAAAAAAACTTTTGGATGGTTTCTTTTACTGCTGTTTTAGAGCTCTTGCCTTTTCCAGAATTGTACATAGTTTCTGAAGACAGGTTACCTGAGGTCTCATTTTGTATAAATACACGCAATTGGAAATGACCTTTGACATTTTATGCTTTTGCTTCGAAAAACTGCCCATTCCCATAGTTAGTTTCCATAATTAACAATAACTAATAATTGCCCTAAACTAGTTTACTTTTTTCCCAGTTGAATTTCTACTTACTTTCTTTTCCAGAAATGGGCTATATGTATTTTATCATTTGTACCCATTTGATCTTTGTAATGATGGCGTAAGCAGCATAGTTGAGACTCAAGTTCTACATGTGCCCTTCTGGGGCCTGAATTGCTCTTTGACAATCCGTTAGTTTCATTTTTAAGGTGTACTGTGTTACAAGACTAGTCAAACTTGTAAACCGCCTTGAAGTACAGAAAACTCTAGAAGCCCCAGGGCCCTGGTGAGGGCTGTGTGAATCACACGAAGCTAGGAATATGAAGGCTATGAGCAGAAACTAATTGCAGGGCACTGCTAAGCCTGAGACTGAGTCTTCACACATCTCAGGGGCCCTGTGATAGGAACTGGATCCCCGGAACAGTGGACTGTGGACAGGGCCTAGCCATTCGCTGTCCCATGCTTCCTTTGTAGCCGCCCTTCAGCCCTCCTGTTCCTCTTGCTCCTACCTCATTTCACCTTAAACCTTGGAAAGCTCACTTCCAAAGTTAATGGAGGGAAAATGGAAGGGAAACAGGAGAAAGATTGGAAAAAACTGAAAGGTGGGGTATAGGATCAGAACACTTAAAATTCTGGCAGTGCTTACCAAGATCAGAGTTTGCAGTGTTAATCCAACCTAGTCCTGTTACTTTCTGCTGCCACCAGCCTTGCTTTTAAAAATTAACTAAAAAAAAAAAAAAGTGCAATTATTCAGGTAATATTGTCTCCTTAAATAAAACAGTTTTCAGATAAATTACAAATAAAGCTAAAGGCCCCTTTGCCCAACTCCCAGTCCTTTCTGCCTGTCCCCTAGGTAGGAGTTTGGGATCATTTTCTGACACTATTACTTGTACTCATAGAAAATATGTCATGTTGTGTGTGGTTTTAGAACATAAATGATATCATGGTCATATTTTCCTACAGTTGTTTTTCACCCAACTATAGAACTTAAGTTTTTTTGTTTTTGTTTTTGTCTTTGTTTTTTAATATCAGGGGTTGGCAAATTACTTCTGTAAAAGGCCAGATAGTAAATACTTTAGACTTTGCAAACCCTACTGTCTCTGTCATAATTACTCAACTCTGCCTTTGTAGTATGAAAGCAGCCATAGACAATTTGGAAACAAAGGAGTGTGTCTGTGTGCCGATAAAACTTTATGAAAACCAGTGGGCGGCCAAATTTGGCCTGTGGGCCTTAGTTTACTGAACCCTGTTTCCTCACTCACCCTCCCCTCTGTGTGGCTGTGGGGATGTGCACGGGTGTGTGTGTGTGTGTGTGTGTGTGTGTGTGTGTGCGCGCAGATATTTTTTAATAGCTTTTATTGAGGTAGAATTCCTGTGCCTTACAGTTCACCCATTTAAAATGTGCATACAGTTCAGTGGCTTTTAGTATATTTATAGAGTTGGCCATCCATCACCACAAGTTATTTTAGAACATTTTCATTACCCCAAAAAAACCCTGTGCCTGTTTTATATTAATACATGTAGATTTACTCTGTTTTTTTTTAGCTGCTAAATATAATATTTATTAGTATGGGCATACTATTATTTGTTTAAATCATTCTTTTTTTTTTGAGAATGGCAGGAGATTTTATTTGTTGAGAACATAATATGTACATATATGTGGTTAAAAACCAAATGAAAGGTATTCTGGACTGTTCAACGAGGGGAAAATGCCTTTAGTGCCCGTCCCTTTCCCAGAGGCAGTCCCTCTTCCTGGTTTCTTTTGTGTCACTGCAGAGATAATCTGTGTACATAGGTGTACATAATTTTCCATCCTCCACCTTCTAGCCTGCTCCTTTTTTGTTAATAGTTTCTTCTGCATCTTGATTTTTTCACAGAGCAGTTTAGCTGGGTGAGAGTTTCTTGTCACTGTATTGACACGTTCAGATTCCGTTGCATGGATGTAATTTCTTTAAACTTATCCTGCATTGTTGGACATTTTTATTTTTCATTTTCCTGCTCCTAGAAACTGTATTACAGAGAATGTCTTTGACTCATTTTTTTTTAACATATGTGAGAGTTTATCTCTTGTATAATTCCTGAAGCACAACTGCCAAATCAAAGGCATGTTAAATATATATATGTGTATTATATATATATATATATTTTTTTTTTTTTTGGTAGCTTTTTGACAGATTGCCCTCCAAAGAAGGTTAGAATGGCTCTGTCCTTACTGATCAGGTGGGATAGTGCCTATTCTCTTGCCTTTGTCAGGAATCTTTCACCAGATGGTTTGCTCTTCCTCTGTGTGATTTGCAGGCCTTCTCTCTCTCTTTTTTTCCCCAGGAATGACATTTGAGTAACAAAACATTGCACGATCGGGCTGCTTTGCTGGTCCTTTTCTTACTGATTTGTAGGAATTGTTCACATATTCTTCTTTGTTAGGTCTACGTTGCACCAGTTTTCTCTCAGTTTTTAGCTTTTTCACATTTCTGAGGTCATGTTTGTATGCTGTTGGGCAGAAGCCTGCATTTTAACGTAGGTGAATTTTATTTTTCTTTCGCCTTACAGCTTGTGCTTTTTGTTTTTTAAAAAGATTTTTATTTATTTGAGAGAGAGAGAGCATGAGGGGGGAGGGTCAGAGGGAGAAGCAGACTCCCCACTGAGCCGGGAGCCCGATGCAGGACTCGATTCCGGGACTCCAGGATCATGACCTGAGCCGAAGGCAGCCGCTTAACCAACTGAGCCACCCAGGCGCCCTAGTTTGTGCTTTTTTATATCTTGTACATCATACCCAAAGGTCATTATTTGCCTGTATTTTCTTCTAAAAAGTTTTGTGGCGTTTAGGTCCTTAATCTATCCAGAATTGGTTTTGGTGTATAGTAGGAGATGGTCAGGTACAATTTCATATTTTTTCCCCATAAAGGTAGCCTAAATCTTTCCTTCTGTCCCCATTGCTGTGTCATTCCAACTCAAATATAAGGTCTTCATGTGTGTGTGGTTACACTGAGTCTAACATCTGTTGGTGGAACCCTGAGTCCCTGTAATACTGTTGTAATTAATATCGTTCTATGATAAGTTTTGATTTCCTGGAGGACGGGGGTCAGGGGAGGACATCACATCTCCTCTTCTTGTTCTTTAAGGATGTCTTGGCCAGTGTTACCCCTTTACATTTTCGTATAATATTTTAAAACAACAGAATTAAGTATTTTGGAGAAGCCGCTCATTGGTTCTTGAATGGCACCACCTTTTACTCAGTCCTGTTACCATAGCAGAATTAGGAGGTTGGGGTGTATTTTTTTCCTAGCAGGTTATGTATCACCTTGGAAACATTAACAGGAGAAGGAACTTCCTCCTCCCTTGTCCCCTTGGTCACACGTAATGCTTCAGGGTGCTCTGTGTTTGGTCTAGGCCTGCCTTCTGACTTTGAGCCCAGTGTGTCCAACTGCTGGTTAAGACTCTGTACCTTCATGGCTCACACCACAGCCTGTTAGATCAGCAATTTAGAAATCACCCTTGACTTTCTTCCCCCTAAATAGTTGCCCGATTTTCTCCTGTCTTTTCCTCAGAGGCACTGTCCTACCTCTAGGGAGGGGAACCTTGTCCCTCACGAGGACCATGATGCTCTTCTCCATCTCTGCTTCCAGTCTTGACCCCCTCCCAGCCAGTCTCCGAACAGAGTAATCAGTGATAAAAAATGAAAATTCAGTTATTTCCTTTTTAAAATCCATCCTTGAAAGTTTTCCACTTCTCTTAGGGTAATAGTCAAAGCCCTTCCTGTGACTTCCTTGGCCTGGCAATGTCTGGCCCCCCCGCAGTATCTTTCCAGCTTCATCTTTGAGCCGCAACCTCTCTGTGTTCATTCACGTTCACTGAGTTCAGAGGCTTTTGTGCAGGACCTGCTGAGTCCCCCAGTTCACCCCACTGCTGCCACCCTCCCCTCATTCACCCCCACTGCTCTGTCACACCCCTTTCTCAGGGAAATCTTTTGCCATCCAGACTTGCCATCCAGATATTATTCTCTGTACCTTTTTATTGCAGCTCCTATCACAAGCCTAATGATTTATTCTTGTAGTATTCTGTTTAACTCCTGTTCGTCTAGAGCTTCCTGAGGGCAGAACCCATACCTGGTTTGTTCTCAGTGAGAGAGCGAGGAGACAGATGTCAGCTATCTAAAAGAATTGCTTCTCTGCCTTAAGGAGACAAGACTAATAATTCTTTCTTGAAAAATAGTGATTGAACATGGGCCAGCCTCATGGTGGAATCAGGAGAGTGCTTGACTTCATCACAACTGCTCTTTTCCTGAAACCACAGTTTCCTTAAGAGCTTGAAAATTTCCAGTCAGATTGGCCCCCTCCTCCTAATAAGCTTCTTTTGTGATGGCTATTAAGGTGAAATGAAGTCAGATTCAAAAGGATAAGTGAGCAAAATAACCCACAGGAAACAAAGGTTCACTTCCTCCCCTTACTGCTCCCCCCCATTCCATGAGAGTGGAGAGAAGACTCATATAAATTGCTGAAGTGGCCAGTTGGTCCTCTATAAATCACTTACTCATATACTGATTCAGCAAATATTTATTGAGCACCTACCATATGCCAGGCTCTGGGCCAGGCACTGAGATACAGAATGAGCAAACATTGTGCTAGCCGTCTGGCACTTCATAGACTAGTGGGTGGATAGATTTATAGCCGGCATTTACTGAGCACTTAGTACTAGCCTAATTCTTCACAGCCATTCTATGAGGGTCAGCAGTAGTTTTTCCATTGAGAAAACTGAGCCAAGGGATGGGAAGTAATTTGCCCAAGGCCATTCACCCCATAAACACTGGAGCTAGGGTTCAGACCCATGGTCTTAACCGTGACTGTGTATGGCCTATAAGGAGACAATGCAGTTCCAACAGAGCAGCCTAAATGCCACGTATAAAAGGGCCCCCACTGTTGCAGGGGTGGGGGCAGCAGTGAAGGAGGTTTCCTAGAGAAAGCATGGTTTGACTTGAGAGCTTGAAAGGCGAGGCAGGGATGGGGCACTGGAAGGATAGAGATGTGGGCTTATTGGAAACACATAGGACACTGAGTGTGAAGGGTAGAAGAAGAAAGGGAGCACATTTGGTTTTAGGAACTGAGAAAAGTTCAGTACGATTAGAGCATATCCAAAATTGAGTTTAGGGACCGTGGTGAGCCATTGACAGGAGCGGTGGAGACAGATTTGTGTTTTAGCAAGCTCACTGGTGGGATCTTAGGGAAAGAGCCTGAGACCTCAGGCAAGAGCAGGTGGGTGCCTGCTGCCTGATCAGGACTGTGGTCTCACTTCCCTACACCCCACCCGAAACACATATTTATTGAGCACCTGCTATGTGTCAGACACCGTTCTGAGGGCTGGAACACAGCGACACATAAAGTCTCTGCTGTCATGGCACTTAATTTCTAAGTGGAGGAAATTGACAGTGAAGTGTGCAGTGTCAGGTGGGGATGAGCACAGTGAGGAAGGATGGAGCAGGGAAGGGATCAAGAGGTACAGGATTTTGTTTTAAATGAAGTGTTTAGGGAAGGCTTCTGATGTGCCCTTGGAGTTGAGCCCTGAAAGAAAGGAAGACCCAACCAACCGTGAGACTATCTGGGAGAAGAATGTTAAAGGTAAAGGGAACAGGCAAGTGCTGCACACAGTCTGGGATGGGAACGTACTTTGCACTTCGAAGAAAAAGCTGGGAGGACGACAGCAAGAGCAGAGCAATGGGAGAGAGGGCCGACCGGGTCAGAGAGACCATCTGATCAGCTGACGGGGTCCATAGGTCCTTGAAGGTTCAAAAGACTTTGGACTTTGTTGCGACTGAGAATGGAAAACCATCGCAGGCTTCTCAACTGAAGAATGAGGAGACCCTACTGAAGGGCTCACTCTGGCTTGAGGGAGCTGGAGTGTAGAGGGGCAAAGGGTAAATGGGAACACGTGTCAGGAAGCTTTGGAATAGTTCAGGCGAGAGCTGTGAGCGGCTCAGTTTAGACAGTAGCAGTCCTGTGTTGAGAAGTGGTCAGGTTCTGGATAGGCTTTGAAAGGGGAGCCAACAGGCTTTGCGGATAGATCGATTGGACATGCGGTGGCAGGGAAAAGGGATCAAGATAACGGACATTTGGGGCCTAAGGGAGAAAAAGGTTGCCGTTGGTTGAAGGAGCAGGGGAAGGTTAACCAAATGCAATTAACAACAACAACAGTAACAACAACAAAGCGGGACAGAGATGTTTAGTAAGACCGCTCACCACTCTTAAATCTGCCCAGTAAAACCGCCAATGAGTGGTCACACGGCACTAACAAAACGCACAGATAACAGGCCGCGTGTGACGGTGCTGGGCACCCGCAGTGTGACCCCCGGGGAAGCCTGGTCAGGGAGCGGCTGGGCGAAGCCACACTGGTTGCCCCTGTGGGAGGGACCCAGTTTCAGTGAGAAAATGAGCGAGTTTGACTTGGTTAGCTGATATTGTCTATATTCCAAAATGGGGAAAACATTAAAAAGGGAGGCTCTCTTTCTGGTTTAAACTTGGGCCGTCCGTAGCGGCTATTTATGTTTCCATGAAATTTAAAACTTCAGTGCTGCAGTCAGAGTAGCCATGTTTCAGGGGCTCAGTACTTACATGTTAACCAGTAGCTACCATGGTAGACTGCACAGATGTGAAACATGAGCTTGTGCAGATGAATTACATTTTGCCGCTTTGCAGGCATGCCTTGGAGATGTAGCAGGCTCTGTTCCAGACTGCAGCAATAAAGTGAATAGCCCAGTAAAGCAAGTCAGTGAATTTTTGGTTTTCCCAGTGCGTCTAAGAATTATGTTTACACTATACTGTAGTCTGTTAAGGGTGCAATAGCATTATGTTTAAAAAGTAATACATACTTTTTAAAGATTTATTTATGGGCGCCTGGGTGGCTCAGTCGTTAAGCATCGGCTCAGGTCCTGGTCCCAGGGTCCTGGGATCGAGCCCCACATCAGGCTCCCTGCTCATTAGGAAGCCTGCTTCTCCGTCTCCCACTCCCCCTGCTTGTGTTCCTGCTCTTGCTCGCTCCCTCTCTCTGTCAAATAAATAAATAAAATCTTTAAAAAAAAAAAAAGATTTATTTATTTTAGAGAGAGAATGCAGGCCAGCAGGGGGTGGGGCAGAAGGAGAGGGAGAGAATCTCCAGTAGACTCCCTGCAGAGCACAGAGCCCAACACGGGCCTCGATCTCATGACCCTGAGATCATGACCTGAGCCAGAATCAAGAATCAGACACTTAACCAACTGAGCCGCCCAGGCGCACATATATGTATGTATATACATAAACATATATATTTATATATATCTTACTTAGAAAAGACTATTGCTAAATGCTAATACCATCATGGGAGCTTTCAACCAGTCGTAATCTTTCTGCTGGTGGAGGGTCTTGCCTCGGTGTTGATGGCTGCCCACTTACCAGGGTGGTGGTTGTGAAGGTTGGGGTGGCTGTGGCGATTTCTTAAAATAAGACAGCAGTGAAGTTTGCCACATCGATTGCCTCTTCCTTTCACGAACCATTTCTCTGTAGCATGTGATGCTGCTTGATAGCATTTTACCCACAGTAGAACTTTCGAAATTGGAGTCAGTCCTCTCACACCCTGCGGCTGCTTTATCAACTAAGTTTATGTCACATTCTGAATCCTTGGCTGTCATTTCGACGGTCTTCACAACATGTTCACCAGGAGTAGATCCCATCTCAAGAAACCACTTCCTTTGCTCGTCCCTAAGAAGCAGCTCTTCGTTCATTTACGTTTGGTCATGAGAGGGCAGCAGGTCGGTCCCATCTTCAGGCCCCACTTCTCATTCTAGTTCTGCTGTTTCCACCACATCTCTAGTTACGTACTCCACTGAGGTCCTGAACTCCTCGAAGTCATCCATGAGGGTTGGAATCAACTTGTTCCAAACTCCTGTTCTTGATACCTTGACCTCCTCCTGTGAGTCACAAATGTCCTTAGTGCCATATACAATGATGAATCCTTTCTGGAAGGTTTTCAGTTTACTTTGCCTGGATCCAGGAGAGGAATCACTGTGTATGGAAGCTGTAGCCTTACATAGATATTTCTTAAATAATAAGACTTAATTACTTCTTGATCCATCTGCTGCAGAATGGAGGAGGTTGTGTCAGCAGGCAGGAAGACAACTGTCCGTCTCTATCAGAGCTCCTGGGTGACCAGTTATATTGTCAACAAGCAGTAACATCTTGAAAGGAATCTTTTTTTTTTTTTTTCTGAGCAGTAAGTGTCAACAGAGGCTTAAAATAGTCTGTAAACCCTGTTGTAAACAGATGTGCTGTCATCCAGGCTTTGTTATTCTCTTTATAGAGCGTAGGCAGAGTAGAGTTAGCATGATTTTTAAAGGCCCTAAGATTTTTGAAACGGTGAATGAGCACTGGCTTCTACTTAGTCACCAGCTGCATTAGCCCCTAACAAGAGTTGGCCTGTCTTTTGAACCTTTGAAGCCAGGCATTGACTTCTCCTCTCTAGCTATGTTAAGTCCTAGATGGTATCTTCTTTCAGTAGAAGGCAGTTTTGTTGACACTGACAATCTACTGTTTAGTGTCTTCCCCTTCATTAACTCTCTGAGCTAGATCTTCTGGATAACTGTCTGCAGCTTCTCCATCAGCACCTGCTGCTTCGCCTTGCACTTTGAAGTTATGGAGACGGCCTCTTTCCTTAAACCTCACGAACCCACCTCTGCTGGCTTCGAACTTTCCTTCTGCACCTTCCCCATCTCCCTCAGCCTTCGCAGAATTGAAGAGTTAGGGCCTGGCTCTGGATTAGGCTTTGGCTTAAGGGGATGTTGTGGCTGGTGTGGTCTTCTATCCAGACCTCTGAAACGTTCTCCATATCAGCAATAAGGCTGTTTTACTTTCTGATCGTTCGTGCGTTCACTGGAGCAGTACTTTTAATTTCCTTCGAGAACTTTTCCTTTGCGTTCACATCTTGGCTGTTTGGCACCAGAGGCCTAGCTTTCCCCAGCCCATCTTGACTTTCAGCACGCCTTCCTCACTAAGCTTAATCATTTCTGGCTTTTGATTTAAAGTCAGATCCTTACCTTTAAACCTTAAATCTTTCACTTGAAGATTTAGAGGCCATTGTAAGGTTATTAATTGGCCTAACTTCAATATTGTTATGTCTCAAGGAATCAGGAAGCTTGAGGAGAGGGGGAGGGATGGGATAATGGCCAGTCATTATTGCTTAAGTTTCACTGCTTATGTGGGTACAGTTCATTGTGCCCCCAAACCATTACAATAGTAACATCAAAGATCACTGGTAACAGATCACGAGATTAAATAGAACAATATGAAAAGGTTTGAAATACTGTGAGAGTTACCCACATATGGTACAGAGGCATGAAGTGAGCAGATACTGTTGGTAAAATGGTGCCAATAGACTTGCTCGATGATGCAGGTTGCCACACACCTTCCATTTGTAAAAAGTGCAATAAAGCATAGCACAAACATGTGTTTGTGTCTGTGCTTTCAGACATCATGCTTTGAAGCGAACACTTAGGGTTTTATAATGCCCAGAAATATTAGAGTTTCTAAACACAAATGTGATGCGTATAATAGTACCTCAGTACAAATCCTGATAATCTTTCTGACCAGGTTAGTATGCTGTTAAAGTTATGCAGAGGAGTCTGTATTGTAATAGTGGGAATCATAAAAAACCCATTATTATTATCCTCTTCATTTTCCCATTTGGAATCACTCTAAAAATTCTAAGTTTGTTTTAAGAAAATAACATTAAGACATTTTAAGAAAATAACATTAAGAGACCTATCTTAGGTGTGTTTATTTATCTTCAGGTTCAGTGTTCATGTAACTGACGGGAAAGGCAGTCAGCTGAAGCTCTAGAAGTTGAATCCGTAGAGCAAATCCCCATAGGAACCTGAGAAGAGCATCTCAGGGTTCCTCTTGATACAGTAGGTAAAATCCTTGTGGAGAAACACATGAAAGTAAGTTAGGGAGATAAGGGATAAATCAAAGAAATCAGTAGCAGTGTGGTGAGAAATTATTTTTATCTTTTCAGAAATGAAAGATTTTGCAGATGATATCCCAAGTGGGATAAAACAGAAATGTTAATGGTAGGAATTTATGAAAACACTTGGAGAAAGCAGTTTAGAAGTATATATTAGATCCTTAGAATTGGGAGATCTTTTTTTCCAATAAATTGTCTTCTGATTAATTCCAAGAAATCTATCCTTAATGAAGGAATTTTTTTCTCTCTGAAAATTTCACCCCTCATTTCACATATTTTTAAAATTCTTATGCCCAAACATAGAGAAAAGATTACGTTATTAGACTATGATTAGAATTACTTGTAATTTTTTAAAAGGTGTAGAAGAAAAGCTGCAAGTCTATCATCAGTGTTGAGAGTAGTTATCAGGGAATGCTGTTTTTGTTTTTTTGGGGGTTTTTTTTTTTTTTTTTTGCACTGCTGCTTTACTAAATTTGCAGTTTTTCATTAATGAAAAAATTGTTTCTGGCGAAATCCTGTTTGGAGACATTATACCATCTGACCTTCCAGCTTTTTATTCTGTGGTGAATTATTAGCAGAGTTTTAGGTATTCATCTAGTTTGCTTTCCTCCATCACTGTTGCCTCTCTTTCCTGTGTTAATACAACATGAAACATAACTATGTTATAGACCTCCAAGCAATATCTGTTCCTGTGTAACTTAGCTAATTGCATTTGGTGCTTCCCAAAACTTTTTAGAGTAATCACATGTAGGGGTGCCTGGGTGACTCAGTCGTTAAATGTCTGCCTTTGGCTCAGGTCATGATCCCAGAGTCCTGGGATCGAGCCCCGCATCGGGCTCCCTGCTCAGCGAGAAGCCTGCTTCTCCCTCTCCCACTCCCCCTGCTTGTGTTCCTTCTCTCACTGTCTCTCTTTCTCTCTCTGTCAAATAAATAAATAAAGTCTTTAAAAAAAAAAAAAAAGAGTAATCACATGTATAGTGAACTAGGGTATGGTGCTTATACCTGTATTTTCCTGATTTTAGGATTTTCCTTTTGAATGCAAATGGGATGCATATAATATAATAGTACATTTGTATAAATCCTGATTATGATTTTAATCAGGTTAGTGTACATTCCAATCCTTAGACCAACCAGTAAAACAAAGATAAAAAAAAATAATGCAAAGATGTGTAGCTAAAAAGTCAATAGACATTAAAATGGAATGCTAAAAAATGGCCTACTAGTACAAAAAAGGCAGTAAAGAAGGGGAACAATAGAGGAAACAAATGGAAAACAACTAATAAAATGGTAAATCTAAACTCAGCTATAGCAATAATTATATTAAACATTAATGGACAGAACACTCCAGTTAAAAACTAGAAATTGTCTAAAAGGAGTAGACAAGACTCAATTATATGCTGCCTACAAGAGATGCGCTTTAGGTATAGAGAGACAGATAGGTTGAAAGTAGATAAATGGATAAAGATATACCATGCAAATGATAATTAAGTGAAGGCCAGAGTGGCTATGTTAATAACATATAAAATCTATTTTAAGACATAAACTATTACCCGAACTAAAGAAAGACAGTGACAGATGGGACAGTTCATCAGGGTTAGGGGTTTATAATGCCCAGAAGTATTAGAGAGGAGGTTGATCATAGAATGTGTACCCAATGGGGGGGCCCAATTTGAGGCAAAAATTTGATGAAGGGAAAAGTGGACAGTTCACAATCATAGTTGAAAATTTTAACATCTCTCAGCAATTGATAGAACAACTAGATAAAGAAATCAATAACTAGAGAAAAATCTGAAAAATACCAAGCTCATTGACTTAATTGATATTTTTGAAAATTGCACCCAGCACCTTCAGAATATACATTTTTTTTCATGTGTACATGATAGGACACCAGGATAAACTGTATGCTGGCAATAAAGTCTCAGTAAATTTTATGAAATTATAAGAATAACTCTGACTACAGTGGAATTTTATTAGAATACCTCAGACAGCCTCAGATGTTTGGAAATTAAACAGTGTTTTGAACTGAATGCTACTGAAAGTACAATATATCAGAATTTATGGGATGTATTAGAGTGGTGTTTAGAGAGAAATTTGTGACTTTAAATGCTTATAGTAGAAAAGAATGATCTTAAATCAGTTATCTAAATTTTACCATGAGAAACTTGAATAAGAAATTGAACCCAAAGTGGCTGCCCCCATCGGTGCCCTTCCTGCCCCCAGCAATCTCTGCAGCAATTATCATGATAGCCGGCACTCCCCTTGCTGCCAGTGGGCTGACCTGCTTTTGGAGCTCAGTGAAAATGCCCTATGCCTGGAGCCTAGTTGAAAATAATAGTGGTGTCAGTTTAGGTGGCTGACAATCTGGAAAGGCCAACAGCACAGCTGCCTGAGGCTGTGATACTGGTTGGGGCAAGCAACATCGTACTCTCACATTTAATAGGAGACCCAGAGACGGAGACAGCCATTTGGGCTTCGTTAAGCTTCTGTGTATTCCTGGGAATTTGGAAGGCTACATGCATGCTTAAGAAAGACCAGAGAGGACCCCACTTACCTCTTCATCCTTACCTGACCCTGAGACCAGGGAATGAAAGCTAGGGCACACTCATAAATTCCCTGATGATTGAATGTGCACCTCAACCTATACACATACCACCTTGGCAAAGTGTGGGAACGTTGCTGGTTCAAGATGTTTAAGCACAGCTTCTGACCAGTCATTGGTCAAAAATAGTTATTTTAACCAAACATGAATTAGTCTTAGGAGTGGCCCCTAGAAGCCAGAATTTAATAATATTAACAACTAAGCAGAGACCTAAGTAGCTGCATAGTGCTAAGGAGACAGATTTTGTATAATTAGTCTGAGCATTTCACTAAAACAAACAGTAGCAGCATTCCACACCATCCTCACTTTTAAGGAGTTCCTCATTAATCCAGAGTTGCTCCAATATCACCTAAAATCTTCAGTTTTCAGAAAAATTGTGAGACATGCCTAAGAAACAGGAATGTATAGCTCATACACAGGAAATAAAACCAGCTGATAGAAAGTGTTTCTAAAGGGACCCAGATGCTTTACTCAGTTAACAAAATTTCAAAGCAGCTATTATGTGTTCAAAGAACTAAGGACAGATACCATGTCCAGAGAATTAAAAGGAAAACGTGATGACAGTGACTCATCATAGAAGCTAGCAATAAAGAGATAGAATTTACATATATGTCAATATATGTGTATGTGTCTAGAAATTCTCCAGTTGAAAGAACAATAACTAAAGTCAAGAATTCATTATAGTAATTAACAGCAGATTGGAACTGGCAGAAGAAACTGGTGACCTTGAAAATTGCTAAATAGACATTAGTCTGAGGAATATATAGAAAAAAGAACTAAAAAAAAAAAAAAAATAGAGCCCAGTAGACCTGTGGGACATTATCAAGAATATGCATGAGGCCTAATGGGAGAGCCAGAAAAGAGAGGAGAGAAAGAGGCAGAAAAAAATATTTGAAGAAATAATGACCAGAATTTCCCGTATTTGATGAAAAATACTAAACTGCGCATCTGAAAAGTTCAGTGAACTCTGAGTAGGATAAACTCATCCATACACAAAATAGTCAAACTGTGGAAAGCCAAAAACAAAGAGAAAATCTTGAAAGCACCTAGAGAAGAAATTCATTATGTATAAGAATTCATTGATGAGATTAGCAGCTAATTTCTCATGAGAAACAGCAGTGGCCAGAAGGCAGTGGGATGACATATTCTAATTGCCAAAAACAAACTGTCAGTCGAGAAGTTTGTATCTAGCAAAACCGTCCTTTGTTTTTCATACAAAAAATAAAGATCACTGGTAAAAGTAATTGCTCAGGTATATCTAAAAAACAGTGTATTTGTTTCTATTGCCATGTAACAAATTACGCTGACGTATGGCTTAATACAACACACATTTATTACCCTATACTTTTAAGGTGTTGGCCAGAATGTTCTCATCTGTAGGCTAGACTGGAGAAAAGTTTGTTTCCAAGATAACTCAGGTAGTTACCAGGTTAGTTTCCTTGTGCTTATAGGACTAAGGGCCTCAGCTTCTTGTGGGCCTTTGGCTGGAGGTTCCTACGGTTTCTAGAGATTACCTGCAGATTCTTGTCCCATGGGCTTTCCCACCAGCACTCCTTACCTCAGGTCAGCAACGAGAGTCACTATAGCAAGTCCGCCAGCAAGGTGGACCCTCATATAACATAACACAATCAAAGTAGTGATGATGAACACAGTTCATCACCTTTGCCGAATTCTCTTGGCTTAGAAGGAAGTCCTAGGTCCTGCTTAAAACTCAAGGGGAGAGGTACATAAAGGCATGGACATGAAGAGGCAGGGATTATGGGAGGGGCCCCCTTAGAATCATTCTGCCATAGACAGTATAAATATATTTTCCCCATTTTCATTTCTTAAAGACAACAACATAAAACAAGTATAAAACTGCTGTTAGGGGGTGCCTGGGTGGCTCAGTCGGTGAAGTGTCTGCCTTCAGCTCAGGTCATGATCCCAGCATCCTGGGATCGAGCCCTGCGTTGGGCTCCCTGCTCAGCGGGGGGTCTGCTTCTCCTTCTGCCCTTCACCTTGCTTGTTCTCTCTTTCTCTCTCCCTCTCTCTCTTTCTTTCTCAAATAAAATCTTAAAGAAAAATCTATATAAAGATGTAATGTATATGACAGCAGTGGCACAAAGAAGGGGAAAGAGGGCTGTATTAGAAGTTTCTATGTACTGCTGGAATTAAACCCAAAGTAAGAATAGGAATGAATGATAAGGAGAAAAAAAAATCAGTGGGATTGAAAATGGGCAAATGAAGGAGAAAATTGATAAAACAAAAAAAGCAAAAATTGACTCTTTTAAAAGATCAACAAAATTGATAAATCTCCAGCCAGACTGATAAAGAAAGCAAGAGAAAAAACACATAACCAGTAGTAAGCATGGGAAAACTGTTTTACAGATCCTGTAGACATTAAAAGGGTAATAGGAATATAACGAACACCTTTTTGCCGTTTAGAAGAAATGGACCAATTTCTGGAAAGTCACAAATTGCCCAGACTGACCCAAGGAGAAATAAAACAATTGAACAGCCCTATATCAAAGAAATTTAGTTCATGATTAAAACTTCTCACGAAGAAAACTTTAGGCCCAGCTGCCTTCTCTCTTGTATTATTTCAAATGTTGAAAGAATAAACAGTAACAGCACTACCCAAACTCTTTGGTTGTGTAACTGCGTAAGGCTTGCAGTGCCCTGATACAAAACCAAATAGACATTGAAAGAAATGAAAACTACATACCAGTATCCTTCGTGATGATAGATACAAAAATCCTTGACAAAATACCAGCAAATCTAATCCATCAGTGTACAAAAAAAGAATATTATATCATGGCCAAGTACTGTTTACCCCAGGAGTGCAGGGTTTAAGATTTGAAAATCAACATGGTAATTTACATTATTAATGGAATAAAAGTATAAATACCAAGTGATAATTTCAGTAGATGCAGAAAAGGCATGTGACCCTATAAAATACCCATTTATCATAAAGACTCAGCAAACCAGAAGCATAAGATAACTTCCAAAACCTAAGGACAGGTACCTAGGAAAAACTACTATGTGCATCATAGTAAATGGTGAACTGCCGAATGCTTTTCCTCTGAGATCAGGAACAAGGCAAGAGTATGTGCTTTTACCATTTTTATTTAACACTTGTTTAAGTAAGAGTCCTGTCAGGATTGGAAAGAAAGTGAAGCTCTCTTTATTAGCAGAGAACGTAATTGTGTATACAGACTAGCATAACAAATCTACAAAAATGTGCTTGAACAAAAATGTGAATTTAGTTAATTTACACAGCTCAGTATACAATCAGCTTTATTTCTCTATATCAGCAGTTAATAATTGGAAAATGAAATTTTAAAACAATTAGTTATTATACCAACAAAACAAAATATTTAAGATTAAATATTTAAAATATTTAGTAATGTAATGATAGATGTGCAAGCCCTTTACATTGAGAAGTACAAAACATTGCTGAGGGAAATTAAAGAAGACCTAAACAGATATTCTTTGTTCATGTTTGGAAGAGTCAATATTATTTAGAGTATTTGGGGATGGTTTCCATTTTTTGAGTCGATGGAGTTCCAATCAAAATCCCATAGGCTTGTTTGAAGAAAATGACAAGTTGATTCTAAAATTTACTGGACAAAACAGTTTTTTAAAAGGCTTGAGGATATGTACTACCTGCTATCGAGGCTTTCTGTAAAGCTGCAGTAATCAGGACGATCCAGTATTGGTGTATGGATACACTTTTCTGTCAATAGACTAGAACAGAGTTTGGAAATAGACCCACACTTGTATAGTAAATTGGTTTTCGACCGTGGCACAGGGATAAATCATTGGGAAAGATTTCTTAAATGGGATACAAAAAGCACAAGCAATAAAAGACACAAATGAGTTGACTTCCTCAACATTTAAACATTTTGCTCTTCAAAAAAAGGAAAATGAAAAGGCAATCAGGAGACCAGGAGAAAATATTTACAAAACGTAGCTGACAAAGACTTGTATCCAGAATATATACACAATTGAATTGTAAACTCAGTAATGAGAAAAACAATGTAGTAAAAATGAGTGAGCAATTTCAACAGACACTTGACAAAAGAAAATACATGAATAAGCCCAATATCACTAGTCATCAGGGTAATATAAATTAAAACCTCAGTAAGTTACTACTTTATACTCTCTGGAGCAGTAAAATTAAAATTATTGATGATGCCAGGTATTAATGAAGATGTAGAACTGTGACTCTCATACATTTTTGCTGGTGAGAGAACATAATATTGTATAGCCACTTAGAAAAACAGTGTGGCAATTTCTTGGGAAGTTAAATGTACACTTAACATGTGGCCCAGCACTTCTTTCCTAGGTATCTACCCAAATGAAATGAAAAATACAGATTTGTATGTGAATGTTCCCAGCAGCCTCATTCATAATAGCCTCAAACTGGAAATAACGCAGTTATCTATCTGCTGGTGAATCCATAAATAAATGTATATACATATTAGGTAATACTATTCAGCAATACAAAGGAATGAACTTTTGATATATGCACACCAACAACATGGGTGAATTTCAGAAACGTCATGCTAAGTGAAATCAGTCAAACACAAAAGTCTACATACTGTATGATTTCACTTACATGGCATTCTAGAAGGGCAAAACTGTAGTGGTTGCCTGGGACCTACAGTCTGGGCAAGGAATTGACTGTAAAGAGGCAGGAAGGAACTTTCGGAGATGATGGGAGTATGTTGATTGTGGTGGCGGTTACCTGGCTCTCTATAGTTTGTCAGAGTTCATCAACCTCTACACTCAAAACGGGTGAATTTTATTGTACCTCACTAAAGCAGTTGGAAAAAAATCATATTGGTAGGAAATACTTCTTTTATTTATATATACTTTAAAAATTTTCAGTAGGTTTAAATGGATTTCTTGAAAGTATACTATAACTTGTTTAAAATAAGTTGCACCTGCGAGTAGGCAGAAGGGAGCTAAAAGGACAAAGTAATGAGGTGGCTGGGACTGCTGGTAGTGTTCAGGGAAAGCTCTTCTGATGAAGGGACATTTGAGCAGATACAGATGAAGTGAATTCAGTTCAATCAAAGAAGTGTCTTCACATGTGCCTCATGCATCTCTTACTTTATATCCAGGCGTTTTGCAGTTTCTGTTACTAATTACAAATGAGATCTTTTCCTTATCTGTTGCATTAGCTATAAGAATCCTTAAATTAATCGTTGTTTTCATCTTCATTTGTCTTTTGTCTCCTATTTGTTAATGCCTTGAGGACAGTAAGTATACACTTTTTATGCATTGTTAATTTATAGCTCTACCTCTCTGCTGTGTTTCCAGCATGTCCTCGGTTACTGCGTATTCATGGTTTTTACTGAGACTAAGCAGATCCCTGTTGTATCTGTTAATCTTTGTTTTTCCCAGCTCAGTATAGCACCAAAATGCAAGTAGCACCTAAAAAAGGCCTAAAGTGGAAAACCAAAGATGCTGGTGCAATTGCATGTAACATAATTTCAGTCTTACTTTCAAATGGAGCGAGTATAAGATGCGTGTAAGACTGTTTGCTGGCACCTTTAAAGACAGCCCTGGTGGATTCAAAGGTGGGAGAAATGAAAGAAGGTATTCTTAAACCCCACAGATTAAGAAAGAAGCAGCTGATTGGTCAGGTATAGATTAGAAATGGAAGTCTTGGCAAGATTCATTGTTTCATTCGAATAGAAGGGGTTCTTTTAGATTTCATGCCTTAGTCTCCATATGTAAGGGAGGGTGGGTGTCCGAGACTTGAGGGCTCAGCATAAGCTGTCAAAGTGAAAACATTTGTCGCTCAAGTTCGTGCCTTACCAGTAGATGGCAGCAAAATGCTTTGTTTAAACATTCTTGCTTGCTTTTTTTTTCTTTTTAAGTAGCACAGTGTGTAGGTACTGTATCTTTTTGTTGTTGTTAGCAACTACTTCTTAATTGTATTTTTTATTCTCCATAGTATTATTAATATTTTATATGGAGTTTTCTGCCTCATAGATTTTTCTAAGGGACCCAGCTGTCATCACATAGTTTAGAACTAAATAATGTTTCAGTAAACAATATAGAAGTGTTTTAATCCTATAACTTTGGAGGCTTTCTGTTTGGAAAGCACTCATGAATTTCTCTCTTTCATGAATAAACCAGAAATTAAGGGTGACTTTTATAAGAAGAGAGCATTTTAATCCTACAGGTAGTTAGGCCTGACCAGTTTATTTTCACCTGAGAGATTGTTGGCCCCCCAGGACGTGACCTACATAATAGGAGGGAGCACTTCTTGTCTTGCCCCTTTTCTCCCCACTGCCCAGGAAGGTGAGTGGGATGAGAGCCACACAGAACTGACCCTTGGCTTCAGGGAAGATCGGGGCAGGTGACAAAAGTTTGTGATGAAGAGTCACATAGCCAATTGTCGCTTCTCTTTCCTCCTTTCACTCTTTCTTTCCAGAAATCAGTCCATTTAGGAGAGCATTTTGGAACTGTTATAGAAAATATTTATACAGGGCTGAGGTTTCTCCCAATTTTTCACACAACGTGCTACTTAATTCTTAGAAACTCCAAAATTCTTATAAAACTAAGAATCCACAGAAGAGTCTCTTATCTTAGGAAAACATGATTTATCAAGATCACTTAACATATATCTTACATGCTTTGGAATTTTTACAGACCACAGAAGTTTTTTTTTTTGTTTTTTGTTTTTTCTACCTAATACACCCTAAAACAACACAGCCTGCCAGACCACAGTACATCCGTCCTTTAGAGCAGCAGATGTTGCTACACATGCTTCTCTTTAAGACCAAGAAGCACAAGAGAAAACAAAAAGTTCAAAACTGAAGAGAAACATGAAACAATACAGAGATGAGAGAGCCGAGTAGCCAAAAGCAGTTGGTTAAATTAAGATTAAAATTAATTTAAGTTAAATTAAGAGAGGGGCTGTGGCAATCTGAACGCTCTATTTTTGCCTATCTTTTAAATACTCTGTAGGTCATTTTTGTCCTGTTAACCCAGGTTTGATGACTTTCTACCAAAATTTATTTTCCGTGAAAACTATGCTTCAGTTAAACTGAGAAAGAAGTACCTGATGTCCATTAAAATCTTCAGTCATTTCACATTTTTTTTTCCCTAGGAATGGGCTTAAATGCTCTGTGCCGTGGTAGAATTCATTGTTTTGTCTTCGAGTCTGCTAATGTTTTCATTTTGGTTTTAACCCTAGCCGATCCGACAGTTAAGGACTTGATCGGAGGCTTCACTGCTCTTCATTACGCAGCCATGCACGGCCGGGCCCGGATTGCACGCCTGATGTTAGAATCTGAATACAGGAGTGACATTATTAATGCCAAAAGCAATGATGGCTGGACTCCCCTCCATGTGGCTGCTCACTATGGTAGGGACTCATTTGTCCGACTCCTACTGGAGTTCAAGGCTGAGGTCGACCCGCTCAGCGATAAAGGCACCACCCCCCTTCAGCTCGCCATCATCCGAGAGAGGTCAAGCTGCGTGAAGATCCTCCTGGACCACAATGCCAACATCGACATCCAGAACGGTTTCCTCTTGCGATATGCTGTGATCAAAAGCAATCACTCTTATTGCCGAATGTTCCTTCAGAGAGGAGCAGACACAAACTTGGGTCGCTTAGAAGATGGACAGACTCCTTTGCATTTGTCTGCCCTTAGGGATGATGTGCTTTGTGCACGGATGTTATATAACTATGGAGCGGACACAAACACAAGGAACTATGAAGGACAGACCCCATTGGCTGTTTCAATAAGTATTTCTGGAAGTAGTCGACCGTGTTTGGATTTCTTACAAGAAGTCACAAGTATGTAATTTAATTATTACTCTTATTGCATTTTTAAGAAATTTTCATCTTCTGGGGGGTGTTTCAGATGTGTTTACAACTTAAAATGAGCAGATGCTAATGATTCCCATCAGCCCTGCTTATTAATAAGTTATTAATAATATGAGTCATGCTTCATTCATCTGAAATAAAAAGAAAGCTCTATATCACAAGATTTCATATGAATTCAATGTGTTACTGAAAATAACAGGGATAGATAGGCTGAGAGCGGAAATATAGGAAGGGACAGAGAAAGGAGAAATTGTTAAATTCACAAAGATCTCTGTTAGAACAAGACAGTTCTTACTGGTCATACACATAGTCATTCGGGCTTTCATGGACTTCTGATTGAAGAATTAGAAGGAGAGCGTTGGACTTTAGGTTCCATAGCTGTGGAAGTGTTCTAGAATTGGTGCTTTAGTGCTAAGCTGTTGCTCCACGTCTTATTGTTGCTTTTCTGGCTTCCCGGGATGTGACCCCACATGAGATGAACAGCAGTTGTTCCTGAGCGAGGGATCCTAGTAATGCAGGTTACAGATGCCAGAAGTTGTAAGATGAGATTTGTCATCAGTGGGCGATTTGGTACTACTGTCCCCGGCCCTCGTGGCTTCCACTTCTGACCTGTTTTGGTATGGGCACTTCTTCTGAAAGCCTGGAAATGTGTGACTCGCCTTGCGTGGCGGTGCACGTTTGCATTGTTTTTCTGGTAGGGATATTGGTCTGTGTGTGGATATAGCCACCCTCCCTTGTCAGGCTTCCTCCGCAGCTCGTCAAGGTGTGTCTTCAGAGCTCAACATCCAGCCTGAGGCTCAAGTCGATAAACGAAATGTTTGATTTCGCCCTCTGCTGCACTCTTTCATGAATTCCCTTTTCCTCACCTGCTTTTTCCCTTTCAGTCGTTATCATGGAAGAACAAATACACCGTGGGTACCGGGTACTGAGGGGTAAGGCGTTGACTTGACCCGGTAAATAATCTACTCTCCTGCTTAGAACTGAACTTGGGAGTAGAAATCTTAGGAACAAATGAAGTGTAATTGGGATTTGGTGTGCTTATGAAAAGGAAAAGATGGCATTGTTACCACTGTGTGTCTGCAGACCAAAGCCTAAAAAGAAATCACCCTCAGGATCCAACTTAGGCTGTCCAGTTGGCCTCTGTGTGGCGATGGAAATGGCCTGTCAGCGCTGTCCAGTGTGGTAGCTACTAGCCCTGGCCCCGTGTGGCTGTTGTACACGTGTTATGTGCTTAATGCCACTGAGGAACTGAGTTGTTAATTTATCTGTATTAATTGAAATTTAGATGGCTACAAGCGCCTGTTGGCTCCCGTGTTCTACACAGATCTGTCTGCCTTGGGAGCAGGGTTTTGGGCTGACTGGTAGGTGATCCCTTGAAGAAAGTTTTTGAGACACACGACCTACTGAGAGACAGGGGATGTCCTGTGTGGTGTTTCCTCGCCAGCTTACTCTGACTCTTCAGATCCAGGCCGCATCTAACGAAAAGTGTGCTGTGACATTTCAAGTGCTGGTTCTCTCAGCAAATTTTCTAGCAGTCTTCATTCATAGACTGGGAGGGGTACTGGTGTTATGAGAGAGAATATTACTCTTAAACTTCAGGTTAGGATTCTGTCCTGGAAAAAGCCTGTGAAGTATCTCTTACTCTTTCTACATTCTGAGTATCTTTTTGTTGTTGCTTTCGTTTTTGTTTTAATTTCTCCCTCGAGACTCCTGGTTAAATTAGTGTGACTGCCTCAGCCCCTTTTGTTAAATATTTTGCTCAGCAGGTAAGGGCATGGACTAGAGCTAGGCTACCCAAGTTCAAGCCCCAGCTCGGCCACCTGTCACCTGTGACCTTGGGCAGGTTACCCAACTGCCCTGCCCCAGTGTCCTCATGGGATCATTAGGATAATTATATCTGTCTTACAGGCTTGTTGTGTGGGTTAAATGAGTTAATGTTTGTAATGTGCTTAAAATAGCACCTGGCACATTTTAAGTGCCATATATGTTTTTTAAAATAAAATAATTTTAAATGAGAGTGGATGAACAGCAAGGCATGGCTTGCTCCCAATAGAGTGAATCCCTTAGATTCTTACTCTCCCCCAGCCTCGTAGTTTTCAGCTCGGTGGACTGTTGTTCCCTTTATCCTCCCCTGTGCCATATGTAAACTCCCCTACTCACTGTATGGACGAGGGAGTTAATCCAGAATGAAGAATCTTTTAAGGGAGAAATTCCACAAGAAAGCTGAACCTCGGGCATAGAGTAGCAAGAACTTTTAAACTTACAGGAGGTATAGAAGGGATTTTAATGACCTGCATGCCTGGAATTTTGTTTGGAGATAAGTAGAGAAGAACTTAAGTGTGGGGGGAAAGCCCACTTCTGAATTCTCAGGCACAGATTATGCCTGTGGTAGGGACGGACTTTCTTCAGCCAGCCACCTCTGCAGGAGAAGGCCTTAGGCCTGAAAATCTCTGGTAATTGCAGTTCCTTGTGTCCAAGGGTCTGGAAATCAGAGGAGGGTTTTAGAGAACAGAGTAGAGGGGGCGGAAAACGAGATGGCTCCCTGCTGGAGAGTGCCACTTGAAAGGAGGCTGCTTCCACGTCTGACTGGCTGGCCTATTTGCAGAACAGGTGCCATGTTGTGCTGCCTGCCTAGGAAATCCCTCGATTGTAAGGCTTGTTACTCTTTCTGCACAAGAAGGAAACGTTCAGAAGGCAAAGTGGAATCCAAGACTCGGACAAGCAGCAAGGTGAAAAGCTGTTGGAGGGGTCAGCTTGTCACCCATTCCTCCCTTTGCCCGGGGACCTGCACGTCTATACTCACTGTGTGGAATCTACCTCTGCAGGGCTGCTACTTCATCAAGGCATTAGAGAGGCAAGATTTTACTGTTACCATCTACCAGCTTCGTTAGTTTTAACAGAGCAATCATAAGTTAAATTGCCTGTCTGATAATTCCAACATCTGTGTCATAGCTGAGTCTGTTCCGATGCTTGCTTTGTCTCTCCCAGCTGTTGTTTTTTTCTTGCCTTTTAGCATGTCTTGTAACTTTTTATTGAAGCCAGACAGGATAGATCAGGTAAGAGGAATGGAGGTAAATAGGCCTTTAAATGTCAGGTTCTGTGTGAACCTGGCCAGGAGCTGGGCTGCGTGCCATGTCTGCTGGAGCTGTAGGTGCTGGAGACTTCAGTCCCTCCTGCGTCCTCGGTCTTGTCGCCCCTCTTGACTTTGGGCTTCTCGGTCCCCCTCCTCCGCCCTCACACAGCTTGGTGAGACAGTTAGACTCTGGATGCTGGAGTCAGAGAACCGTTCTTTCTCCAGGTGGGATGAGACTCTGGTGAAGTCTTTACCCTTAGAGAAACAGGCCTTTGTTATGGAGAAGGTCCTGGGTGTAGATCACATGATTATTCTTAACCCTCCTCCCTTGCCAGAGCCACGAGGGGGGTTTTATTAGCTATTCACTGTGACAACCTGGTGGGGTTCCTGAAAGTAAAACGGAGAGGATGTGGCGGGTCGGGGTGGGGTGCTTCCTAAGACTGTGACCCTCACTGTCAGACCAGTCCACACACAGCCTCAGGTAACTCACCAAAATTACCATTGAAGTGTTCCTACCAGTTTAGGGCTCCAGCAGCTTCTGCTCCGGGTTCGCAGATCTCAGCGGTGACTCTCTGAATTTGTTTCTCTCTCCTGACTTTGTGGTGGTTTGCGCTGTGAAGTCTGTTCACTGGTGGGCAAGTCCAAGGCAAGTCTTTGATTTTGCATTTGTTCAGCGTTTTCTTCTTACAAGAGCAGGAATGATGACTTCCAAGCTCCTTACATGTTCAGGAGCTAAAACTGGAAGTCAGTTCATTAGTTTTGTTGTTTTTACGTAAAAAGTGAACAGCAGCCTATCCATGGTCATTTGGGATGAGTAGCGTTTTGCCCCCTGGAATTCAGAGGCACATGTCTCCCATATATGATCCTGAAGATCTCTCAGCTCTGCCTGTGTCAGAGGTGCTGTTAAATTAGCTGTATCTCGTGGTGGAGAGAGCAGCTAATGGGTTCTTGACCCCCGTGTCTGACATGCCTAAAAACCTGGGGCAAGCCGCTTAGCCTCCCAGTGCCCCCTGATTCTCAGTTACCCCCTCTGAAACATGAGGGAATTAGACCACAGTCCTTGGGGTCTCCCCCCTCCTTTTTAAAATTCTTGCCGGTAACCACTCTTAAAAGGGAATGATTTCCTGCTGTTTGTGATTTTATTTTATGATTTATGTAGAACAGTGGTTTTCACAGTGTGGCCTCTTGGGGGGTCTGCAAGACCATTTTAGGTGCCCATGAGGTCAAAATAGATTTCATAGCAGCGCTGAGATGTGATTCGCCTCTTTCACTGCGCGGTCATTTGACTGATGGGGTAGGAGCAATGGCGGGTCAAACTGCTGGCTCCTCTGTGTCAACCGAGGCAGTGGCCCCAAAGGGTACACATAGTTCTTGAGTTCTTCACCACCAGGCAGTCTCACTAAAGAAGATTGCGGTTCCATTTAGGGATGTCTTTGACAAAGCAGTAAAATTAATCCCATTAAATCTGATGCCTCTGAGTACATGCCCTTTTAATATTCTGTGGAATGGAAATTGAAAGTATTCTTATTGCATACCAAAGCGCTGTGATTGAATTGACAGAAAGCTCTTCTTCGATTTGTTTGAGCTGAACCAGCAGCTTTTTTTGTGGAACACCCATTTTTACCTGGAAGATTGACTGACAGCCAAACGATAGCTATTTAGTCTTGGCTATTTGGCAGACTTTCTTGTCATGTTAAGGAAAACAATTGACCGTATTTATGACAAGTCATAAAATTTGAGCTTTCAAGTGAAAATGAGAATTTTGAAAAGCTTGTGTTTGCTACTGTGACATTGGCAGTTTCCCAATATGCAAAGACTGTTTTGAGATGAGCGGCAATACTAACAAAAGTGATTTTTTGATAATAATTAATGAAATGGGTCAACATTTGGAAGATCTCCATAACCTAGTGAGCCAATGTTTTCCAAAGGACTAATGCATAATTTGACAAAAACATGCATGGGTAAAAGATCCATTCAAAGGACAAAGTAGACCAATGGATTTGAATGTGAAAGAGTATGAGAGGTTCATTGATTTGGTTTCAGATTGCGTATTGCAACTAACCTTTAAAAAAATACCACTTGTTGAGTTTTGGGGAAGTATCGAAGAAGATGACGATCATCTAAAAAGACCATGAAAATATTCTTTCCCTTTCCAACTATGTGAATGAAGCTGGATTTTCTTGAAGTACTTCAGTCAAGACAGCATGTAAGAACAGAATGCAGGAGCAGATCTGTGAATCCAGCTATCTTGCATGAAGCCAGACTTTAAGAGATAATTTGCAAACATGTAGAACAGTGCCACTCTTCTCGTGAAACCTTTTTTGTTTCAGAAAGCAGCCTCTTTTGTCTACCAAAATTTACTTCAACTGATAATGAATTTATATTTGTTATTTTTTTTTTTTAAGATTTTATTTTTTTAGTAATCTCTACACCCAGTGTGGGGCTTGAACTCCAAACCCTGAGATCAAGAGTTGCATGCTCCGCCAACTGAGCCAGCCAGGCACCCCATATTACTGTTATTTTTTAATTAATCAACGAATATGTTTTAAATTTCCCAACCTAAATTTCTAAGTATGGCAAATACAGATAGAGATAACCCACATAAACAAAAATCCTTTGGGGTCCTCCAATTTTGAGAGTGCAAAGAGGTCATAAAACTAAAAGATTGAGACCCTGGTGATGTACAACTTCTACATTCAAATTTTTAAGGACACCTTGTTAGCCTGGTGTTTTCACATTTGGTGAATTGCTAATATATTTCTGTTTGCAGTTAACTACAGTCTGGATAAAATGAAATGCTTTAAATTACTACTTGCCCTATGCCAGTGTATTTACAACT
Organism: Callorhinus ursinus; assembly: GCF_003265705.2. Taxonomy (NCBI): domain Eukaryota; kingdom Metazoa; phylum Chordata; class Mammalia; order Carnivora; family Otariidae; genus Callorhinus; species Callorhinus ursinus. Next base: position 6,102,692 of record NW_027397109.1, read on the forward strand.
TAGGATCTGTAGAGATCAGTGATTCCTGAAGTGTGCTTATAAAATTGTGGTTCTATCAGATGCTGTGAGGGTAAACGGATACATTATTCAAATTAGTTTGGAAGACTAGTACCCTGGATTCTAGATCCCAGTTTCAGGGAGTAGCATATCCAAGGTGCCAAGAAGTCCTTGAGCAAGTTAACCATGAATTTTTGTTCACTGAACAGCCAACTTTCACAAGCATCTTTTATTCTGTGGCAAGCTCTGGTCTAGATTATTCTTAAGGCAGGGAATATGCAGTTTGGGTTTGTGTTTACTATCCAAAAGGAGGCCAAGTTGCAATCTGTGTTTCTAGTAGATGTTGCTCACAGACTTGAAGCAACCACTCAGTTTGCATCAGTGGTGTGTGAAAGGTCGGACTGGGTTGTATTTTGATTTGTATAGTTTAGGAAATTAAATGGCTCCTATTTCTAAGGAAAAAAAAGATTAGGTAGATGGGAATTGAATTGGGTAAACTATTTGGGGGAGACTTAGTTTGTCAAGTACTTAAGCGTGTTGCGTTCCAGAACAGCATCACAGGTGTTTAAAAATACTGTTTTACAAACACTGCAGTAACCTGAAATGTGTTTTTATTTAAAAATAGTCAAACACGATGTTTTGGCAGCAGGAGTTAAACTTCAAAAACAGTTTCAAACTCTAAAAAGTAAGAATACAAGTCATGACTTTTTTCTTTTTTTTTTTAATTTTAAGAAGGTAAAATTTAGGCTGTGGCTTTCTCAGCTAAATCTAGTACAGCGGCAAGCATGTGAGCAGATGATCACATAAAAACAACACCTCTACGACAGGTGCCCTTATTTCTGTTTTTCTTTCAAAAGCTTCTTTAATCACTTTCTTTGATTTTTGGGGGGAGAGTAGGATGATATCAAAACAGCGTTACCTAGTGTAACTTTTTTTTTTTTAATATTTTATTTATTTATTTAATTGACACAGCAAGAGAGGGAACACAAGCAGGAAGAGTGGGAGAGGGAGAAGCAGGCTTCCCGTGGAGCAGGGCGCCCAATGCGGGGCTCGATCCCAGGACCCCGGGATCATGACCTGAGCCGAAGGCAGTCACTTAACCAATTGAGCCACCCAGGCGCCCCACCTAGTGTAACTCTTTAAGAGAATTTGTGTAGCACATTTTACCTATGGTGATTTTTTTATTATTGCTTTTTTTTTTTTTTTTTGGTAATAAATTGGGGATTTGCCAGATATCTGCATTATAGTCTTGATAGGCCTTTGGGTTCCAATTACTAAAATCACTTTTAAGGGAGCCTGGGTGGCTCAGTTGGTTAAGCAACTGCCTTCGGCTCAGGTCATGATCCTGGAGTCCCGGGATCGAGTCCCGCATCGGCTCCCTGCTCGGCAGGGAGTCTGCTTCTCCCTCTGACCCTCCCCCCTCTCATGTGCTCTCTCTCTCTCATTCTTTCTCTCAAATAAATAAATAAAATCTTTAAAAAAAATAAAATTACTTTTAGAAATCAATAGTACATAGTTCTAAGTCACTTATACTACATTTTAAGGTCCTTTGATCTAGAAAGCATTGCCTTATTCTTCACTTTTTTCATGATATTTATATTGCTTTCTGTTTTCAGTATAGGCTTCTAGAGATTTGTTATTTGTTAAGAAGCAGTCTATGGTTTTGTTTAGTTTTAAGTTTTTTATTTTAAGATTTTTATCTATTTATTGAGAGAGAGAGAATGGTAGAGAGAGAGCATGAAAGGGAGGAAGGTCAGAGGGAGAAGCAGACTCCCCGCTGAGCAGGGAGCCCGATGCGGGACTCGATCTCGGGACTCCAGGATCATGACCTGAGCCGAAGGCAGTCGCTCAACCAACTGAGCCACCCAGGGACCCGGTTTTGTTTAGTTTTAATGCAAATGAAGAATATAGGTCAAAGGTCATTAGCCTGTGGGAACAAATGTAACCAATGGACAAATGTCATCAAGGCTGATACTGTATATATTTGGATTTTATCTAAGTTAAATTATTTTATAATGCCCCGATTTTTATATTAAGGTGAGCTAGAAACTGTCATTGTCCTATAAAGATTTGTTGAACACATTTCATCCTGAGTGTCTGTGAAGGAAATTCAGAGACAAGAGCAAAGGAACAAAACGTGTTTATGGTAGGATTTTAAAATGGGAAGCTGAAATAAAACGAAGAGGTATTGGGAGACCATTCCAGATGCTGACCTAAAATGGGGAGGTAGCTGAAAGGCACAAGTCAGATTGTAGACAGCAGTCAGAGGAGGCTAAATCTTTCTTTACACCCTCTGCTGCCGGCCTCTTTCCCCTCTCCCCCAAAGAAGACCCGGGACGTTGTTTTGCTTTCATTTTCTTTTCTCTGGCTCTACAAAGATGTTTTGCCTCTCTGTCTACCTTTACAAATATTTTACCCAAATAAGTTTAGCCTATCGTAAATGTGGTAATGGTGGTATCAAAAGGAGGTGGTTTAGGATATTTAATTTTCTAAATTATGCCGCTGCCCTGGTTTTGTAATTTATCTTAGACCAGACCCTTCAAAAGCTGATTTCCTATTTTATACCAGCCCAATTATTACTAATGATGGGCTGCTTTACCAAATGGAGAGACTAACAGCCCTTTGAACTGTTATGCAATCCCGTTGTAGTTTGTTAGTGTGAATACCTGGTAGTGTTCCTGCATCCCCCAAAGTGTTTATGATTCCTGAAATTATACTCTTGTGTGAGCCATCCCCCCAGGTCTCTCCTGTTACAATCCCTTGGACAAGGCGGTTGTTACTTAACAGGGTAGGAGTAATTTTCTGCGACACCTAGTAAACGTTGTGCACGTGTGTGTTGAGTGTTTCTGGTTTCATCCTCTTTCTCTGCCTTCTTTTCTTCTGCCGCCTTCTCTCCCCTCACCCCTTTAAGCCACGGCGTAGCGCATTTTGGGGGTACGTAGGAGGTGCACAGTAAATCTTTTTTGAGTGATGGGTTGACTAGAAAGTAAGGACTTTTTGAATCATAATTTTCTGTTCCTAAAATGATATTCCTGAAAAAAAAAAAAAAGCTCCTTAGTCAGTCTTAGAAACAGCAGGGATGGCAATGAGTAGTCCTTATCACTCCTGCCTGTTGAAGCCTGCCGCCCGGTCCGCATTCCAGCATGGCAAGATGAGTCCCTATCTCCATTGGCAGTGCAGTAACTTAAAGACACCCCTCACTTCATCACTGCACGGGTTTTTATATGGTTAAGGTTCTTACATCTCTGCCTGCCCTAAATCATGCGGCGATACCCAGTGTCAGTCCCATCAGTTTGTCCGGGACCGTTTCCCCGTAACTGATTACCAAGTGGCTCCTTTGCTGTAAGCTGCCAACCAGTTGTCTTCCTCTCTTAACACCAGGAAGAGGGGAGACCTCAACTTCCAGGAAGCACCCTCTGCTTTTCTGGGAAGGAGAAGCAAACATTATCCTTACAAGTATTGAAAAATCACTATTTTAACCTTTATTCACCAAATACTTATATAGCCCTTACTATGTGTCTGGTACTATACCCATAAGCACTTTAGCAAAATTAGCTTTTTTGATGCTTGTAAAGCCTGTGATGGAGGTGTTGTTATCCTTGGTTCATAGATGAGGAATCTGAGGCAGGAGGCTAAGGATCTTGCCCAAGATCACACGGATTGTAAATGGTGGGGCCAGGAGTCAGACCCGGGCCGTCCTGCTCCAGACTTGATGCTTTTAACCACTAAGATGTGCCTCTCCCATTAAAGGTCATTCTGCAGATTATACATGGTCAAGAGCTCTTTAAAAGATAAGATTCTCCCAGAATAGTAAAAGATTGCCACAACACGCCACTTAAGGAGAAGAAAAATCAGTAGCAAATCGAGTAAAACTCTGATGTTTAGACATAGAAAGTTCATCTCTCCCGGGGAGAGGCCCTGTGGAGGTACCTTCTGAGGATGATAGGATTATTGTAGCTACATCCCTTGGATTACAGGTGCCAGCTTATCTTTGCTTTCTTGCATTTTATCACAGACAGTGAGGAGAGCCAGTGGCCCCTCCAGTAGTGGGCCTGCAGAATCTTCTTAACTAGATCATTAGGATATATTTACTACTTTTCTATGTTACAGCAGGGGACAGTGTTGCCAAACTTTCTGCTACTAATAAAAGCCCCCCGCCCCAACCCCAGCTTCTAGTAACATTTTAGAACTTTCTTTTAAGCCCTAACAGACTCCTCAGAGCCCTTCCCCACCAGCTGGTCCCAGTGATAAAGCCACATATTTTAGATTTTTTTTTTTTTTTTTTTTTAATGACAACACACCCTGCTTCGGGGTCCCAGAATCTCAGTTATTTAATGCTGCAAATTTTAGTGGCTTAACACAGTAATGGTGGATTATTTTGCTTCTCTGCCCCACGCAGTGTCATCTGGAGTCTCTTGACCGGGGCCTCTCCACTTTCCCAAGATGGCCCGCTCCGATGGCTGGCAATTGGGTGCTGGCGGTTGGAGTTCAGCCAGGGTTGCTGGGCAGTGACCTCAGTTCTTCCTTCTAGACTGCTCAGACTTCATGGCATGCTGGTAGCTGTGTTGGCAGAGTGAATGTCCCAAGAACCAGGTGAAAGCATGTCCCCTTCTGTGACTTACTCATCGCAGTCACATAGTTTCACTTCCCCCATAGTGCTGAGTGCACCCAGTTGCAAGGAAGGGGAACCAAGGCTCCATCTCTTAAAGGTGGGCATATGGATCACACTGTAAAAAAGAAAATGAGGCATAGGTGATATCGTGGTTATTTTTGGAGAGCACAGTCTGACACAAAATAGGACTATCAGAAGATCCCCCTTACATAACCCTTTGTCTCGATCCCTTCTTTTTTCCCTTTAGCTAAGCAAATCCCGATAATACAGGTTTTCTACTTTGTCGGATGATATGTTTCCATTTAAGTGTGCATATATTTTTTACATGTCAGTCTTATCCTCACCTGTTTTTTGCCTGAATACATTGTGCTTGTTCTTTTTGTTAATATTACATTTGAAAAGAACCTGCCATCTATTAGGAAAATCAGATTCTTCACTCTGAAAAAAGAAGGTTCATATCTAATTCATATTCTGGTTTGCATTTGCAGATCAAATACTGTAAACGCTTATCAAAAAATGACAATGATAATTTATTCCCTTCCTAATGGTAGCCCATGAAGGGTGGTGAAAAATAATTCAAAACAGGTTAGAAAATGATTTGCCGTTGACATGGGTGGGTTTTGCAATGAGTTGACTGGTTTGTCCCTTATGGACAAGCCTGTTAAGTATTCATTCATTCAGCTAGTTTTTACTGAGTATAGTGTCAGGTGTTGGGCCACATTGGCAGCCAGATGTGGTCTTGCCCTCATGGAACATGTCAGATAGTGAAGAAGCTGGACATTAGTAGAGAATCACCAAATAAATGTAAAATCACAGCCTTATTAAGTGCTGTAGTAGAAAGGAACTCTGAAGTATCTGATGGGGAACCTTTGTCACCCCTAATGAAGTGCTTCTGAGCAGAGATCTGGAAAATGGAGAAGACACATGTTGGCGAGAGACGCGTGAGTGTATCCCAGCCTCACACTGATCTGCGTGCAGGTATCCGTAGATACACACGCCCCAGGTTTACAGGCGTTTCCAGGAAAGCAGTAGCTTCTGCAATTTTGTTCAGAGAAGACCGTGTGTTAAGTAACTCTTGGAAAGCACATGTTCACACAGGCCCTTACAGAGAGGTTTAAGGAGCCTTTTTCATTTATGAAGAATTACTTAATTTTGAATAATGGCGATCACTATAAACAAGGGCAGTTCAAGTAAGGGGTAAAGTACTAATTGTAGCAATTGTTCTCCATGTATGGCTTGGGGACTCCTGGAGGTCCACAAGACCCTTTCCCCTATCTGAGCTCAAAACGATTTTCATAACACCGAGACATGATCTGCCTTTTTCACATTCCTTCTTTCGTGAGCATAAGTGGACTTGTCCAGAGACGAGATGACTTTATCACAGCAGATTGAATGTAGAAGCATATATGAGAACTCAGCTGTCCTCTGTTAAGACAACCCTTTAAGAACTTTGCAAAAATGTGAAAGAATGTCATTCTTCTTACTGTTTTTTAAAATACTGTTTTTTTGTACCAATGTTGTCTGTGGCCACATGTAATGGGTTTATTTTTATTTTTTTTTAATGAATAAGTATTTCTAAAATTCACTTTAACTTCTAATATGGTAATTATTGATAGATATAACCCACATAAATGGAAGTTCTTTTGGGTCCTTGATATATTTAAAAAATGCAAAGAGGTTTTGAGACCACGAAGTTTGAGATTCGCTGAGGTATGGCATTCTATTTGACTTTGAGCATGTTACTTAATCTCTCTGAGACGCAAGGAGTCTGTAAGATGGGGATGATGATCAAAGTAGTGCTTCCCTCATAAAAGGATGAAACGAGTTAGTGTATGTTGAGAGCTTATAAGGACCCATGGCATGGAGTAAGCATTCAACATGTTAGCTTTTGCTGTTTGTTACCATTTAATATGAGAGCAAAATTTATGTGAGTCCAGATATAACTGAGGCACTGTTGCTCGGAATTCTTGCTTGCGTTTGAGGTCATCTGAATCGTTCTGGTAAAATACGATATTCAGAAGTGAACGAAATTGAATTTTGTAATTCTGAGTTGAGTTACAGCAGTGGTTTTTATTGGCACACGGTAAGGGTGTGAGGTTTGAAGACACGTAGATTCAGAATAGTTTGGGGTGTTTTTTCTGCCTGGCTCCCTGCCCCCCCCCCCAGTCTATGCCCTCGTACCTACAGCCAGGGGTCTGCTATGTCCAGAATCATGGTGAACAGGTGGGCAGATGTCGCTTGGGAAAGCTCCCTGGAGATCATGCTACGTGTCTAGGCTCCAGTGTCCTCAGTGATGAGCTGAAGGAGGGGCCACATTAGATAGCTTCTCATTCGGTTCCCCCACTTTTCAGACAGAGAAACTTTGATTTGCTCACCCAGGTTCACTCAGCATATTAGAGGCATCCCAGGATGAAAACAGGCATTCTGATTTATAATGAAAAGAATACCAGGCTTAGACTCAGAAAAACTGGTTTTAGTCTCTGTCCAAAAAGCTTTAATTGGTCATCTGACATTGAGCAATTTGCTCAAATCCCTGATCCCTTCAGTCCTTATTTGTAACATGGAGGTGAAAATATCCATCATCCCAGGGTTGTGAAAAGCATCAGATGGGACCTCATATGAAGGTCCCCAGGGCGTGTCCTCTCATTAAGTCTGTCTGGTCCTTTGCATGTGAAGTCCATAGAGAGACACGTCCTGGTGAAACAAATAATTCTTTTCAGAACTGAAAAGCCTGCCTTAAATATTGTACTGTGTAGCTTTGTAACTGTTTCTTTTTTCTGTCTTTTTAGGACAGCCCAGAAACTTGCAGGACCTGTGCCGAATTAAAATTCGACAATGTATAGGCCTTCAAAACCTAAAGCTACTTGATGAACTACCAATTGCCAAGGTCATGAAAGACTACTTAAAACACAAATTCGATGATATCTGATGTACACAGAACTGTGAGCAAGATTAGGAGTTATATTCCAGATACTTAAAAGGCTTTTTGCCTTGCACAAAGTATATCCTATGCAATTTCTGATTTGCTGTGAAGTCAGAAAGCAGGTATACACTTTTAGGTTTTTTGATTGTTTGTTTGTTTGGTTTTCATGGTAGGGGAGGGATTTTTTTTTTATATATATAAACACACACACACACACACACACACACACACCACATGCTTGAAGGTCTTAATTTGGTTTCTTGGTCCAAGTTTAAGAGGTCCAAGCTTTCTATACAATATTGCATTTACGAAAATTGTTTTTCCAAAACAACACAAGCAGCGTTGGAGTGGAGAATTTCCCCTTTCCAAATGTATGGTTTCATGGGCGTGCACGACATTATAAACCAGCAGAGCACTTGTTAAGGTTTGGAGGCACAGTTTCACCCGGGGGGGTCCTGGGTTCTACTGGAAAATGCCCTAAGAAATTTTTAAAGTAACTCTGTCACCTCATTCATTTTTAATGAGTACAAATTGGCTGTTTGAAACTGTTCCTTTCCTAATTAATGTAGCTCTTGGATGACATAAATCCAGTACCTCTGCTTTCCTGTTGGTGTGCTCTTGTTTTTAACTTATTTTTTTTAACAACTGTAGTACACTACCCAGAGACATTGGGTCTCAATTCTGTCTCTCGTTGAATCGTGCTTTTAAAACAATTAATGGAAACAAAAATAACTTTATAAAGCCAGTGTATTCTGTTTTTAAAACAGTGCCTCCCGTGCAATACTCTTTCTGGTGTATTTTATCCATTATTTCACTCAATGTTTCTCATTCCACAGCCAGCTTTGACATGCCCGTGAGAACAGGAACCGCCACTTTAATTTTAATTGCAGGACCATAGGATGTCAGGTGCCATTTCCATTGTAAGCTTTGTCTTTTACTTCACTTTAAGCAGAAAATTTCATATCCTGGTGGTAGAGTCTTCCCTAAAAATAACCCAAAATATTGTTAAGCCATTTGGCTTTAACAGTTAAATAATTTGGGGGTGGTTTCGTGGTGTTTTTTGTTTTTGTTTTTTTTCCTTCTTCCCAGTTAAAAAAATTTCTAAAGGGTACAATTTCTAATGGGTGCACATTTGTAAGTCTGGTTAATTCCTAATAGGCTAATTCAACACTTCCTATCTATTTTAAGGTTATGCACAGTGAAGCTCTTCTGGACAGTTATTTTATTTTCTGGGTTGATTGGGCATATGTTTGCAGTGTAAACACAGTTATGATAAAGTGTCAGTAACAGTGGGAAAGGTTCCAGAGACATTAGGGATCTACGCTGATGCCCTCGGAAATGTGTTCTGTGCTTATTAACATGCCATCATTTTAGTTTCAGAAGAACCTTTTCAAATATCCCAGTATTGTTCTCAGTGCTTTGGGCGATTTCAAAATATTTATGCGCTAGAAATAAATTTGTTATCAGACGTTTACAAGATAAAGGGCTTCTTTTGTCTGAATTTCTAGTTTTGAGTCATTAAGTATAAAACTACTTCACCTGGAAAGTATAACTAAGCAGAATTGAGCATCTACTCTGGCTTTACCTTTTTTTAGAGAGCCAGCAGGGATATCTATCTCTCAAGCACAGAGTCAGTTCCCTAGGATGCCGAGTAGCTTTGGCATTGGTATATTGGATCTGCTCGTGCCTAGGCAGTGCCCAGGTGCCTGAAGAACGGGCAGCTCCGGAAAAAGAATGATTCAGGGGGATTGCTGATGGGGTACATAGACTCTTTTGCAGGGAGCCAGTAATAGTGTGGCCAATTTGGTAACCATTCCAAGACTAACCGGAGCCTGATGGATAGAAATGGGTGGTCTCCCATCTCCAGAATGTCATCTTCCGATAGAGAGTCCCTCATGCAGCTGAGCTGTGTTCTCATCCTTTCTACCAGTACCCAAGTCAGAAGTGAGACATACTTGCAGTGTCAGGAATGTGCATGGCCAGAAATGTATTGTGTGTTACTTCCCCGTCAAACCCCAGGCCCGGGGAGACAAGGAGCTGGGAGGGCGGGCGCCCGGGACCCTGTACTCGGAGCAGTGCTAGTAACGTTACCTTCACACAGGGCTTAATTCCTCAAAACGTGTGTATTCATTTATTCAGGTAGATGAAAATGACTTCCTTTCCCCAGCCATTCAGAGGTTTCCAAACTAAGTTAGCCACTGAGTTTGAGTCAGGGAGTTCCAAGTAAAAAGATCAGATTAAGGTAAATTCTTTGTTCTGCATTGCTGCTGCGACTTCGGAAAAAAAAAAAATTATGAGAGCTCTTCCTTGGAATTGAAATTTCTATTTAATGAAGAAGTGTATAATTCCATTATTTATTGTTGGAGGTGTGATTTACCTGGAAACTTAAAAAGAATGTTTTATTTTTGTTAGTAAAATCCCAATCACATATCCTGTTTAACCAAAACTAAAATTTTAGTCTCAAAGGTGATAACCAGTAGAACATAGGGATCAACGTGCGGGTCCACATTTGAATTTAATTGGCAGAGACGCATTCGGTGGTCACGTAACGAGTAGAGAGAACAAGTTATTTTCCAAAAATCGATTGATTGGTTTTTCCAGAATCTTCACTGAAACGTTCCGAATATCATCAGATTTGTCGCTGACCCTTCCATGTTCCTTTTGAAATTTATTGTTTAAGCCTATTACTAAACCTTTATGAAAGTATATTTGGCAAGTACACCAAAGAAACCAGCTCATAAAAGATTATGATCATTAATGAACTGCAAACCTCATCTTTTGAAAACAGATTTTTTTTGTGTGTAAATATTTGTGTTTATAAATGTACAGCAGAGTTAAGAGTGTTTTTTAGATTATTTAATTCCCATATTTCTAAACTATTTACTACAAAATAACCCACGCTTGTTAGTTTGGAGGACTTGACTGTTTTGTTTTTTTTTAATTCATTATCCGTAATGCTTGGAACAGCATTTCCGCTAGAGAATTCATTGTTCTGGCAGTGGCAAGAGTACACATCTGGAGCATGAGGAGTCTAGAGTGATTTGTCAGATGCGCACCCTAAGAGACAAGAATGTATAGTTTCATTACCAGAGTGGACCATACACAAATAGAGATTCTAACTTTTCCTGCAGAGTCGCTCATTAGCCCAGAATGTGATTGGGATGAGGCCCTTTGCCCACAAATTTAGCTTTCATGTAACTCCTAGTGTGTTATATCATAATGTATTTTGTTCTTCCTTTGTAATGTAAGTTTTGCTTTGGGTCAATTTGAATTAAAAAAAAAAACTTAAATCTGGTTTAAAACCTATCGGAATTGTGTTTTATTTCTAGTCTGCCTTTAGCTTTTTAGTATTTCAGGCTGTTTGGTGAAAAGAGGCGAAGAGCTCTCTTTCCTTCGTCGGCATTTTAGATCATTGGGAATTGCTTCGAGAGCGTGATAGAGAAAACAGCACCATTTTAGATCAGAGAAGGCAGTTCTTGCCCCCTCCCCAAGTCGCAGTTTTCAATGCGTCCCTCATACACCCACAACAGAAAACAATGGCATCCTGCAGTGTGTTGAGTGAGCCCTGACCCCTTTCAGGCCAATTTCACCTTTGCCTCATGCCTGCCACACCTTGACTGAGCACAGAGTTTGGACCACAGCGTTTCTGAGCACAGAGCAGTAGAACGATGAATTGGAGGGAGTTTATTAGCCTGCAGGAGAGAGAAGCAAGACAACTCTGATTTCCCACTTCCCTTGTGTAGTGTAAACACAGCTTGATTCGGGAGAGACTTCACACGACCATGAGTGATGGTGTACTGAGGGAAAGGGAGGCCAGACGACTGAGACTGAGCGCCCCATGCAGAAATGTTCAGTATTTTGCAGCTCGCTTTGTTGCGGACTTGTCCAGGCTTTGGCACAACTGAAGGCCAAGAATGGGACATTTGAAACGATTCTTGATGATCAGCAGGGGAGTTCAGATGTGAAAAATAGCTGTGTTGCTTGGAAATCTTGAGGTCATTCCTTTTCCAATATGATGTAAGTAGTGTATTGTTTTTTCAGCTGACAGACAATTTACAAAAATGGCTTCCTAGCTATTGATAAAACAGATTATCTCCTTGATAAAAAAAAATATATTTCCACATCCTCTGTAGCTGGGTTTCAGGGAAGAAAGAAAATGGATTTCTAGCGTCTGCCTGTATTTATGTCACATCATGTTAACTGTGTTCTCTTAACGTCTTACAAATTTTGATGTTAGAATTTATACAAGGTTCAGTACCGATGAAATGATTTTAAACGTCCACTGCCAGATACTGATCTGCAGGCCCGAGTTGCTGTAGACTCCTAAGATACAGAAGTCACTTGTCTTTATTCTGTCATGGGTGGTTTTGTCATTACCATTGAAGTGTCCTGAGTTTTCGATAACCAAAACGGATCATCAAGTTGCATCTCCTGACTTTTCTTGTATGCTGCTGGTAAACAACGTTCAAACTTTTGTGATCTATTTCTCGAAGATCATGATGCATTTTATAGATCTCTATGTTCCAGAAGAACTCTGTGATGCCTGAGCGACAGTTAACATTCTGAATCCCATTCGAAAAGACTGAGGTGATTTGCAGAAGGCCCCGTAAGAGCTCATCGATGTGGGCCTGGAACCCTTAGGGCTGTTGGCTGCAGTGTTCTGTCTCTTGTCCTGAAGGAATGCCACACTCAGTAGTGAGATGTGCTCTTTCATTTCATTCATTCACTGATGCCCACAGTGCCTTGTGCTGGGTCGTTGTTGTGCATCCACAAAAACTTAAGTGATTTAGAAATTCTGAAGACCCATTAGGGGTAAAGGATCGGATTCAAGGGGATGATTCTCCTCGGTTGCTGAGAGGACCTTAAGAAAAATTCATATAATCATGTTGGTGGTTATTACAAATATATTCTGAATCTTGGGTTGTTCCAGCATCTTAAAAATCACACTTAGAACATTAAGTTACCTTTTAATTAGGAAATTGTTTTTACATTAGTTAAATGTAACTTCTTTTATGTTACACTAAGTAGTAATGAAGTAGTAATGAAGTGATGCACTTTTCTGTGAAATGGCATTTTATGAATCAGAAAATAGCTGGCTTAATTAGGACAATGGGACTTAGTTGAAGTGGAGAGACTCGGTCATGTGATGAGTAGACTGACCCTTTGTGACTGACACAGAGGTAATCCAGCTGCAGATAGTTCCTATTTTATCTGGCAAACGGAGTCATATTTTTCTTGCTGCTCAGGCTTGAGCTAATGTTGCTTTTCTTCCTCTGATAGTTTCGGGTCAGGTCACTGCTCAGTTTTTTCTTTACAGAAAAAAGAACATTTGTGGGGCACGGGCTTACTGTACATGACCATTTTATATTTCTCTAGAGACCTAGGTTTTCTGTCTTAGTTCTGGCCACTTAACCCTTTAGTGAAGTACATACATGTGCACAGAGTATGGTCTTGGCCTCACTGAGTTGCTTTTGTGTGCTGATTTTAGAGTTCCCAGATTGCTTGTTTTTTGCTGCCTTACCTGGGCAGAATGATAGCTGAATATCATTTAGGAAGAATGTTCTAGCAAACTAGTCAGGGCTACATCCATCTACCATCTTGGGTAGCAGCAGAGAGGAACAGATTGCATTTCTTCCTGGTTTATTACCGAAGCTCTTAAGAAATCATTTGCTGTGGGACGCCTGGGTGGTTCAGTTGGTTAAGCATCTGCCTTCGGCTCATGTCATGATTCCAGGGTCCTGGGATCGAGTCCCGCATCAGGCTCTCTGCGGGGAGCCTGCTTCTCCCTCTGCCTGCCGCTCCCCCTGCTTGTTCTCTCTCTCTCTCTCTGACAAATAAATAAATAAAATCTTAAAAAAAAAAATCATTGGCTATAAGTCCACTGTACAGCGAGCTCCTTGGAGGACAAACCCCAGGTCTTACTTGCCTGAATCTCAAATAGTTCCTGGAAGCCTCTAAGGAAACGAGGGCCAAGTGGATGCCGGCATCAGCATTTCTCAGCACCAAATCTCAGATAAGTACAGTCCTAATTCCTACCAGCATTGCCTTTTGCTGTTCCTTCCTCTTACCCTCTGTCCCCATCCCTCCGGCCCTCCCCTCCACCGTCAGCACTGGGCAGCGGACCCACGTGATCCACCATGCGTGGCGCTGGGATGGCAAGCTTCCCAAGAGAGACCGCCGGACTCCGCAGGGAATTCTGCCTACCTGGAGACTGCCTGCCCCTGAGCTGGCACAGTGCATTGAGCTGAAAGATTACAGTTCCTGTTGGGGCAGTGGACCCTCCATGCATGTCCAGTTCAGAGCATGCGGACAGGGAGCCCCAACTCCCTGTGTGTCTCCGTGGGCTACAGCCGTGCTTGGACAGAGCTCTCCTCCGTTCTCAGGGTAGCTAGATGGGGACCAAGGCAGAGTCCCTGGCCCATCACCACCACCCCCTATGCTCTTCTCCACTGTTCCACGTACAGCACAAATCGGATCACTTTATCTGTAGTAGGAAAGCACCAGCATAGTTGGCCCTTCCGTTCTTTAACCCCTTCTGAGCGCCTCCCTGGCCCAGGGCCTCACGTAGTCCTACACAATCAGTATTTTTCCAAGGACTTCATCTCATCCAAACCCTTCTTTCTGCAGGTTGAAAGCCAGGCAGTTGAGAATGGAAGCGATTCGGTGGCTGTGGTCCTGCACGTAGTGACAGGTGGGTAGGGTGCAGAAGCCAAGCCATCTCAGCCCCGACGTTCTCTGGCTGTCCCCAGCCCAGCCAGCCCCGCTCTTGCTAGCACCAGCGGTTTCCCATGAACAGAAATTGATCCGGAGCAATAACGGGATGAAATACATTTTGGCAAAAGCTGGTGGGGCTCAGGATCTTCTACAGCTACTTCCTAGATTGAAAGCCAACACATCCATATGCTGCCTGTAACTGCCTATAGAACGTTTTCTTGAGAGTTCCAGCTTAGCCTCCACCACGACTTTTGGATGCTCTGAACCAAAGAGAAATAGCAAAGGTTCTGGGGACGCCCTTGGGAAGTGCACTGCCCACCTTCTGGGGGTGGCCAAAAGGAATTCTGGGCCCATCGTGTTTGTTTTGCACTGCAGGTTGGTGAGATGGGTTCTGTAACTGGATATGTGACCCTACACAGGAATGCCCGTAGTCTTCACACTCAGCTCTTTCTCCCTTTTTCAGCTTTTATACGAGCAGCTAAGAGAATGCCATGCCACCATCCTTGCATCACATTTTATGATCCCTTACATTCATCCTATGCAATCCCATTGAGAGTTAAGGAGCCCTGCCAGGGAGTAGAGGGAGGAACGTGGATATTTCGTTTTAGAACTAAGGTTGAATTGAAATAAATGTCCTTGTATCATAGCAACTAATTGTGTATACTTTACAATAGATGTTTCTTTAAAAAAATAATAAAAAAATAGATGTTTCTTATCTGGAGGCTTCTGAAGTTTTTATGGAAGATGCTGATAAATTTTCTTCAAGCTTTACGTCATTACCTCTAGCAATTAAAAAGTAAAACTTGCAGATTTAGATGGGATGGGCCAAGTGTCTTTGCTGACCTGGAAGGTGTCATGTTAGTTTACCCGAATTCATCAGCCCTTAAGACTCTGATGCTTTATTCCAGAAAGTACTGACAACTCTAATACTATCCATAGAACATGTGGAGGTCCCGTGGCTAAAACCACAGTGGACATGTCAATAAGGCGGTCATTTCTCTTCCAACTTCCTGTCAATCCCAATTCAGGGTGGATTTGAAAGTCACGCCCACCACCTCCCCACCCCTGGCAGGCATTTCTAAGGCATGAGATGCAGGGCCATTAAGGCCCCCACCTGCTGGGATAACACCAGTGGTGGAGAGATGAAGAGTCCCTCGCCTCACGCCTCTCCTCATGGGGAGAGCAGGCCCTGGGAGGGATGGGCCTGACACATGGCCACAGTCTGATGACAAGCTTCACGGTGCACCGGGAGCCTCAAACTGAGACAGGCAGAGCTAGTAGCAGGTGCTTCCTTGCCTTGGAGCCTGTTAAAGAATGAGGGACGGCCTCGCCTGGGCCACAGAAGCTGTGGGCCTGGGAGGCAGCACCTTCACTGCACCTGCTCACACTTGCCTTTACTCCTGATTCCTATTCAATCTGTCCTCAGGTGTGTCTGTCCTGTACGTATAAGTGATGAGTGTGTGTGTGTGTGTGTGTGTGTGTGTGGTGTGTGTGTGTGTGAAAGTAAAGCCTTAGATGAACAGGGATGAGGTTTTGCTCAAGGAACTGTGTTGGACAGGAAACAGGCTGTCTTCTCCTGGGTGGAAGGGTGGGCCTCTGGTGCCTCAGAGAGATCAGCTGTGATTGGGTGTCGTGAGCGGGGCTTCTGTGTGAAGGGTCCGAGGATTTAGAGTAGCAGGTTCCTCGGGTCTGGAAGGGGATGAGAAACTAAGGCAGCTAAACTAAGGTGAAGGGGCTGGCGCTCAGGCGTGAGTGTTAGCTGGGAGTTCGGCGGTGGAGGGAGCAGGGCACGGGTGACCCGTCCTGCTGGGCTCTAGGCCCGAACCCAGGGCAGTAGTTGGGGCTGCCTCTTGGTACGGTGTCTCCAAGGCATTCTGTTCCAGTCATGAAGATGCCCTTTCCCTCCGCTCCCATCCCTTGGCCATGTCCATGTCCTTTGGGAAGCTCTAATTGGAGGGATTGTCCTGTCATTCCTCTTCCTAAGGGGAAAACTGGTTTGTAGCTCTGTCTCCACCCGCCATGTTGGAAGCCACCGGAAGGCAGCGATCTGGCCTCAGGCCTTGTGGCCCGACAACTACAACAGTGCCTGTCTGTAGTCACAGGCCTCGGAGATGTTTGCTGAGTGAGGGAGTGGGTGTAACAGCCGCTCGAAAGCTCTGGGGCCAGGTAAGAAAACCGGAAGGGAGCCAATGTTCGATTTGCCCACACGCACTCCCTTTTAAGCTACCACTGATTGTCATTCACTTCTCACCAGTACCCTGCAAGGTAGTACCCTGATCATTTTCACAGATGAAGAAGCTGAGGTTGGGTCTCCCCCCCACCCACCCCACCACCCCCATCCGGTTTGCCTCTCAGGCTCTGCCCAGCCTTGGCCACCCACCCACCCATCCTTTCATTGCCTCCCACCAGGGATGCTTCCCAAGCCCTCAAACGGGCCTTCCCCACCCTTCCCTGGGCTCCTGCAGACATCTTTATGCCTCCGTGTCACACGTATCACCACTGTCCTATCCTTGGTGTGTGCTCATGTTCCTGAGGGTTCTTCATGCAGAACCTACAAAATCCCTCTAAGTGTGCAAAATCCCCTGTGGGTGCACATGTGACTTTTCCAGGGAAGAGGGTCTGGGGTGCTGTCAAATTGTCCAAGGGCTCTGTAATCCCCTAGTGTCAGGAAGCAGCACACTGAGGGACCCTGTGGCCGTTCCCGAGCATGTCTCCCTGCCAGCCCAGGACCCAGGGCAGCTCCCCGACCACCCCTGGGGCCCTGCCCATGTACTCAGCCTAAGTCCTGAGTGCTCCCCCGAGTCAGATGATGGCGCACACCCCCTCCAGCTTCCTGGGCCTGGAGTCCCCACCTGGCCCTGACTGGGCTGGGGTCTGAGTCGGCTGCCTTGGTCCCCCTTGCTCCCCCACCTTCTCACTTCCTCACTTAACTTCTGCCACATGGGCCCTGAACCCCTGGCTTCAGTGAGAAGTTCTTAGGGAGCAGGGAATTTTTGAGCGAGAAGGGACCTGGGGGATCCCCACGCTGCAATCTGGGGAGAGGAGAGGACACCCCTACTAGAAGAGTCTGGAGGGCTTGCCCGTGGCCTCCCAGGGGATCGTGGTGCCAGCTAGGTGTCGGGCCCTTCATACTGGCCGCCCATTGTGCTTCCCTCCTCCAGCCGGCACCGCAGGCTCGTTATCCCGGAGAGAAGCTCTGAGCTGGGAGGGGAGCACCAGCACTGCTGACTGTCCTGGATGATGAGACATGAGGTTACTGCCCTGAAGAGACTCCCCTGCCCTGCGAGGCCCCCGGAGGGCCACTGGGAGCAGAGCGGGTCCTGCTGTGGCCCGTGGCGAGCAGGGCGGGGGTGCTGGTACCGCGGTGCCCAGCCTTCGGTGGCTTGCCTCACCCTTGAGCCAGGCTGGCTCCCCAAGGTGTGTAACCCCGCGTTGCATCCTCTCCTGGGCACCTTTTTGCCTTAAGATAAAAGGGCTAGTATATAGGCTCCGGTGTGGAACATCTAAACCCTATATTATACGAGGATCCTGGCAATCCCTTTGAGAATTCTGTAGAAGCATTTACTCACCAAGTCTATAATTAAGTAACTGGCTAGCTTCATGGAAATGCTTGATGTTTAGGAACTTATTAGAGGGTTTAAGAAAAAGAAAAAAAAGACTGACCTGAGATTAACTGATACTCTTACTTCCTTCCCCATTTAATAATTTTTAAAATTAAAAAGTGCTTTAATCACCCTGTGTTTTGGTGGATAATAATAAAATGCCTGCTTAGTAGAAGCTCATCTTCTCATGATACCGAAGTTGAGATATTCCTCCAGCCAGACCATACCCCTGGAAACCATACGAAAAAGCTCCTTCCTAAGAGGACTCCTTTGGTGTTCCTAACAGTGGAACCCAGTTGAGTTCTGCACGGGAGATCGCTTATGTAACGTTCAGACTCCACCCCCGTGGTCTTTACTGAGCCTGTTCACAAAGTCCTGGGAAAGTTTAAAAATGATCCAGTCGAGGACCGCTTGCTCATTCAATGCATATTTTTTGAAGTGCCAGGCTGAGGGGCCAGCATCGTGCGAGCATTCAGGCGCCAGCCAATGTCAGAGCCCCAGGGATGGGTAAGAGATAACAGGGTGGTGTGGGGATGTGGGGAGAAATAAGCAGGGCTGCTGTGGGGAGGCCACACTGTGTGGAAATCAGGCAGGGCTCTGCCTGGCCGAGGACGTCCATATTCTAAATTCAAGCTGTACACCATTCTTGGAGTGTGGAATTATGGAACTCCACTGTATACCTTAGTCCAAGTGGGTCTCAAACTTGAGTGAGGATCAGAATCCCCTGGAGGGCTCATTAAGATACTGCTAAGCCCCATTACCAGAGTTTCTGATGCAGCAAGTCTGGGACAGAGCCACAGAATCTGTATTTCCAGCAAGAGTTCAGGAGATGTTGATGCTGCTGGTCGAGAGACCTCACTGAGATCCCCTGCAGATGGGTATTCAGGCTTTCTGCATGGCACAAGAGAGAAGAAAGAAAACTCCAGAAGTCACCATGAGCTGTTACAGAAACCACCTACCTCCTTGTCCTTGAGCTGTGACTAACACACTTCTAGAGATTCTCAGAAACCACGTGTGCACCAAGTCGCCTTATTTTATGGGCCAGCCTGAACGGTTCTCTGTGTGTTGTTCTACCAAAAAATAAAAAAAACCCCCCCCCCCTCCCCCCCCCCCCGCCGCATTACAAGCTGACTCTACACCTGGGCCTTTGTGTGTCCAGTGATCTTTTGCAAGTTGGGCACAGACAAAACCAGTAGCCTGTAGTTCTGGGGTCTTGCTGTTACTGTTCTTCAACTTAGTTCAGCAGCCCGTGAAGTATATGTCTGCCCGACATTGATAATGGCAGTCCTAGCCTGCTCCGGGGTGGGGGAGACAGTGACTCTCGCTACTTCGGTCCCCATGTGCCTTGGCACTACCCACAAGGCAGCCTGCTGGTGGCGTGTCCCGAAGATGGAAAGAAGCATTGGCAGGGTTGGCCCAAGAGCTGACGGCGGATGCCAGGTCGAGGCTGGGTGCAGCCTGCGCCAGCACCCACAGATCCTTTCCTAGCCCTGGGAGGCAACGTGGGTTTCTTGGGGACTAAGCTGGTGGTACCTACTTTAAGACCAAAAAAAAAAAAAAAAAAAAATCTTCAGATGAGTGTAGCTTTGTGTGGGATGCTGCTGGTCCAGGAGCCACTCTGAGGGTCACCAAAATGAAGTCTTCTCTGTATGGCATCTACCCGCTAACACGAAGAATCCGCGTTGTTCCTTCCCCCTTCCCACCGTGTTTCTAGAACAGTTCAGTTGAGTTTAGAATTATGCAAAAAGCTGCACATAGGTAATGTTTGATGATTCCCATCAGAAAGTGGGGAAACAGCGTGAAGGAAAGGCGGTGTCCAAAGTTGATCCTCACGGAAAAATAGGCTGCTACCCACAGCCCATGACTTGGGACAAGCAATGAGTATCCCTCTCAAGGGGCCAGGCTCGAGGAAGAGATGGCCTTGGGGGTGGGGAGCAGGTTGGGACACAGGTAGCAAGGACAATAGTGGTGTTCTGAGGGAGCTTCTCAAGGGAGGCTCAGCCTACCCCTTGCTCCAAAGCCTGGCCGCAGTGGGTCTTGGGACAGTGGCCGCAGGTGACTTGCCCTGTCCATCCACTCTCTAGCCCCCTCCTGACAATGGTGCAGCCCATGTAAAGGGAGGGGGGGGGGGGGCTGGAACTCCATCAGGCAGAGGTGTTTAATAAAATATTCTAGGTCTTCAAACTCTTGGAAGGATTGCAGCAATGCTATTCTCCAACCCCTGTATCTCCTGCTTGCCTAACTAAGTATTTTTCTAAAGAAACGTGCAGCTGAATCCCTGGCCTACAGTCCAGGAACACAGACAATCCTGGCCTCCTGTTCTATCGGTTTTATTTGTCTGGTTTGGGTGGGAAGATCAAGTGAATATGACAAAATTCAGATGTGCAAAATTTAGAGTCATGAGTGCATGGGTGTTTGTGCTAGTATTCTCTGAGTCTTTGTGTTGATATTTTCCCCCGAAACAAAAAGAAAAATTGTCATCTTGCCAGCTTGATCGTAAGTTCTCTGTGGGCTGGCTCTAGTTTTTCCTCAGATCTCGGATTCCGACGCAAGATCTTGACACATTGCAAACATCCATTCTCATGCTTTAGTCCGTGGAGTTGAGGAAACACCCCTATAGTCCATCAGTTAGCGTGGTTATTAACAAGGAGAGGTTTCTTTCTTTCTCACAGTTGTATCCAGTGCCTCGTAAAGACGGTGCCCTACAGTCAGCCGTCCAGTAGTAATCCAAGAGGAATGCGATCAGGAGCCTGCCTTCCGAATGTTTAGGCCCTTGGAGGGAAGAGACGGTGCGCGAAAATTACTAACACGATGGAACACTGGAAGGACCAAGAAGAACAGCGGATTAGGGGCTGCTGCAGAACACCCTTAATTTTAGCTCCCGAGATCCAGCGCCACCTTCTTTCTGATTAGCTTGCTAAAGGCAGAAAGAGCCATGACTTGGGACTCACGTGACCTGGGTGGATCTGGCTTTGCTGGTAAAGGGCAGTGTGACTCAGGGCAAGTCATTTGCCCAGGATGAGAGGAGGTGAGCTAAGGGCTCCCTGACCTGCCATACTGTATGATTCTAAAGGACAGAGAAGACAGGAGGGGAAAGAATGGGCACCTAGGGCAGCAGACCAAGCTGTGAGCCCCAGCCGGGTTGTGTGTTTAATATACTCCCCTCCCCACCCACCCATCCTATTACCGCGGCTTATTAGAGGTGCTTTATGAAAAGAGTAGAATCCATGCTCCGGGGTCCGTACTGCCCTGGCGGAGGGTTTTAGCACCATAAAACTCACTTTGTAAAAGTGCAGCAGCTGTGATAAATAAGCTTAAGCCTCGGTAATCACTTTTTCACTTTTACCAATTAGGCTACGCTGCTTTGTGACAGAAGTTAATGCCAAGGAAGAATGTTAAAGAAGCCTCATTTTCCTTGTCTAATTAAATTAAGTACTTGAAAGGTGATTCACATGTTGATTCTCCCCCCGCCCCCCATTAGTCAACTGAAAATTACAGGGTCTTTTAGGAGCCACGTGATTCGCCTGCTCAGACTCTAGGGTCAGGGAGCCCTCACCCCGGGACGCTCTCCTGCCGGCATCCCGCCTCCCCACGTTTTGTGTGCAGCTTTCCGCGATGAGGCTCTCGGGCCAGCACTGCCCAGGAGAATTTAGGGAGGGCATGCTTGTTTGTTCTCTAATCCTTCCACAAAAATCTGCACGAGGTGCCTTTGTTTTTAAGGTTTTTATGTCCCCACCATGCAGCAGGTCTCTCCAGGGTGAGACCTCTTCCTTTGGTTGTTCTTCTTTTCGTTGTAAACCAGCGACAGAATTCACCTGGATTGAGAGGTCTCGTGGGATCAGCATTGCTGAACTTCCTCCGAGGTGAAGGTCTGAATTGTTTAAATGCCAGTAGTTCCTGACATCCATTTCAGCGATGCCACCGGGATGCTGTCCTTTGAAACTTGCAATACCTTTTCTTCTTTATTTTCTGCTCTTACTTGTTCTGCCTCTTGTTTCTGCCGTAGCACACAGGTGCATTAGAAACTGTAACATATTCTATGCCTGTATTTCCTTGGGCACCGAGAGGCCCTGGGGAGCATCAGGGAGCCTGGATGATGGCATTGAGTGTGAGTGAAGCTGCTTTGCCCACATAGTACAAGGATCGTCACCTGTCAAGTGCCTATGTAGGTTTCCTGATTGGATCCATTATTCACCAGTATTCATGCCTCATTCCAGGTCACCCCTCTGATACGCAGAATCATTGTGTGTGTGCTTCTAAGAGCCTTTGTTATTTCAAAATGAGTATCAACTCTTAAAATGCAAACAATAAACCGACATATTACGTAAAAAGTGAAAGTACCTTCTCATTCCCTCTCAATGTGGATCGTGTTGTGTGGATTCTTCCAAGTCTTTGTGCATCTATATGTGCATTTAGTTTTACAAAGTGTCCTCTCTGCAGCTTCCTCATCTCTACGTGTAGTTATGCCTAATTCTTGTTAATGGCTAAGTAAGTTCCACATTCATTTTTTTCTTCCAACCAATGTGTATCAAGCAACTTCCATGTGTGGAGTACTTCCCTGGGAGTTGGAGAGATAGCGGGAACTAATTCTTTTATGTTGTCTCTTTCTTACTCATTTCTTTCTTGACTCTAAAATATCCCACCTGCTTCCCAACCACTCTATCATCAAGAGCTTTTCTTTTCTCCGGCTGAAATTTGCTTGACATGTATTTGTTTATAGTCTGTCTACATTAAAATATAAACTTCATGAGATTGCTGACGTTGTCTGTCTTACTCGCAGACAGATCCCAGCACGAAAACAGTATTTGACATCTACCAGTAGTTCAAAAGCTACAAATTCTATGCAGAGCTGGATGGACAGATGGATGGATGGATGGGTGATTCTTATTTACCTTGGATAAAGGGAAGTAGATCTGCTCATTGATGACCTTGATGGTGTTTCCTTAAACTTCCAGCTCAATCCTAGCTATTCATTGTACCTTTATACGGTGTGTATTTACCCGTTCTTCTGTTAAAATGTTGACTACTTCCATACAGATGGACAAACAAGCACTCTCTTGGCCCTCCAGTCCTCTCCTCCGGAACCTCAGAGAACTCACCCAGATGCAGCAGCTCCAGGACTGGCCACCTGGCCCACAGGGGCTCCCAAGCACCTGGCTCGTGCCAGGACCAGGGTCCGTGCTGATTGGTCAGCACAGTTGCAAGTTGCTCAGTGTTTTGAATATTGTTCTGGTTCACTTGTTCAAGGGAATCACTCAGCTTTCACCTTTAAAAACACATATCTGATAGATCACTTCCCTGCTTGAAACCCACTGATTGCTTCCAACACAACTCTGAGGTGTTTATCACGGCTTCCAAACCTTCTCTGACCCATATCACTTCACTGGAGCTGCTCTGACCTCTTGTGTTCCCTGACAGAGCACACTCCTGCCCTAGAACCTTCCTTTGCACTTAACTGTTCCTCTACCAGGAATACTCCTCCTCCGAGAACGCAGGGCAGCTAGTTCAGTCATTCCAGGCCTGGCCAAAAGACCTCCTCAGAGAGCTCGCCTCCAGCCTCTTGGCCAAAAGGTCATGCTCCTTGCCCCCAAGCTTCTTTATATGTCTTATGCTTTTCTTCATAGCATTTGACCTACGTATATATGCCTAGAGCCTCAGTAAGTATATACCATATATATGTTATACTATGCTTATATATATAAATTATATGTGATACACATGTATATTTATAAATACATGAAATATATTTTTATATATAGTAAATACACACACATATTATATACCTAGAATATAGCAGATCCTCAATGTATGTATGTGTGTGTGTGTACACATAATATACAATGTATATATTTACACACACAGATATCTATATATATTGATCTATGTGTATATTTTTCTATGTATATTTATTTATCCATATATACACACCATATACCTGGATAAATCAGCAGATGAATGGAAATATCACTTAATGAGTATAACTATTTTGCTTCAGTGTCCGGAGGACCAGAGACTCCACGACTCCACCATGAGAGCATTTTCTTACTGTTCCCGTACACTGGGCAGTATTTCGTTTTACTTGATGCTTGACCTGTCGTCGTCAGCCTGTGCATGGCCCACCGCCGTTTCATTTATTCATTTATTAATAGTATGTTACAGTCATCAAGCCTCCACACAGCCCAAGAACTGGAGTAGCGACGTGAAGGCTCACTGGCATCTGTGCTCCCCCCTCCTCCTGAGAAGTCACCACGAGCCCGCACGGGGATTTTATGATGGTCCTGTTTCCTTGCTTCGCTGGTGGGAGTGTTGTTGTGCGTCCGTACGTGCTGGCAATAGTCTTCCACTATGTTTTTCAGAAGACAAAGGAGTGGAATGCATGGCTTCTAAGTACGATGAATTTTTCCCCGACTTAAAAAAAAATTGTTTTTTCTACTTTTGAAAACAGTTCTCCTTTCATTCATTTTTATTTTCTCCATTGTCTCTTTATTTTTCTTTTGCTTGCTTTGTTTCTTTCCCTGGCCTTTTAATACGAAATTTTCTATTTTTTTTAAGATTTTATTTATTTATTTGACAGAGAGAGACACAGCGAGAGAGGAAACACAAGCAGGGGGAGTGGGAGAGGGAGAAGCAGGCTTCCCGTGGAGCAGGGAGCCCGATGCGGGGCTCGACCCCAGGACCCTGGGATCATGACCTGAGCCGAAGGCAGATGCTTGACGACTGAGCCACCCAGGCGCCCCTAAATATGAAATTGTCAAACAAAAAAGTTGCGAAATGATATAATGAAATACCTCCACGTAGGTCCAACACTTGTGAAGATTTGAGCAGCACCATTGCTTTGTCTCTGTGTGGCTATACATACATATCTTTTCATGCCCTTTAAGAGTAAGTTGTAGACATCATAACACTTCACCCCTAAACACTTCACCCTGTATCCAAGCTTGCAGACATTCTTCAACATAAATAAGCTCCCAATATCATTCCTCAGAAAATGATGCTAATTCCATAATCTAATGTAATATCCAGTCTGTATTCAAATTTCCCCAATTGCCACAAGAATGTCTGTTATTAATTCTTTTGGTAGTATTTTTTTTAAAGATTTTATTTATTTATTTGAGAGAGAGAGAATGAGAGATAGAGAGCACGAGAGGGAAGAGGGTCAGAGGGAGAAGCAGACTCCCCGCTGAGCAGGGAGCCCGATGTGGGACTCGATCCCGGGACTCCAGGATCATGACCTGAGCCGAAGGCAGTCGCTTAACGAACTGAGCCACCCAGGCGCCCCTTTTGGTATTATTTTTAATCAGGATCTAATTGAGGTTTACACGTTGCATTTGGTTGTTTCCCTGTGGTCTCTTTGGGTCTAGAACAATACCCCCTACCTTATTATTGATTTATTTTTAATCTCGTGACATTAAAGAATATAGAAGAGTTGCCGGGGAGAATGTCCCATAATCTGGATTTGCGTGACTGTTTATTCCTGATGTCATTTCGCTTGTTCATCTACTTTTGGAATTTCCTGTAAACTGAAAGCCAGCCTGACAGCGAGGCTGGGTTCAGGGTAAACATTCTCGGGAAATGTGTTGCATTGACAATGTTGTGTACTAGCATCCATTTAAAAAGTTTTGTCTCTGAAGGCAGTTGAAAGTAGACAGTTCCCAGGCCTTGCAGAAAGACTGCTAATCTACTTGAGCATTCAACAGGCAAGAATCATTTCTACCCTAGGAAAGCCTTAATGAGGAAAACATCTGGCCACTCGGCAGAGGCTGGGAAACACTGGGGTCCCTTCCAGGAATTAGCCAGTATTTGGTGATTCAGGGCATTCTAACCGACTTGGCATTTCTTGGCCCATCTATTTACATCAGTTGAAGAGAGGTGAGGCCACCTACCCGCCCGATGGAAGGCAAGGCCTGGCCAGCCCTGTTTGTTCTTTATGTCATTACAACATGGTGGTTCTTTCTCCCCGCACCCCGCCCCCCGTCTTTAATCCCATATTTCATCTCTCAGGCCAACAGCTGAATAACAAAGTAAATAGACGGCCTACATTGGTTAGTCCCACAGAGTTGGAGCTAAGGAGACTTTTCTTGAAAATTCCCTTCCTTAGGTTTTAAATTCTGTGACTCAGACTTGTTTGCATTTACACATACACATACAACCCCACCCCACCCACACACTATCTCAGAAATATGGATGGCAAGTGGGGGATGGAAGATCATTATATATCTCTGCTCCCACCTAACCTAAGTGGCCATTTCTAGATGCCATTTTTAAATTGTTTCCTTTCTGTAAAATAAGAAGCTCATGTATGAAAGAAAATCGTCTTTCCTGACAATGAGAATTACTGGGGTCTGCTAAAGAGAAAGCATGAGAAAGAGAAAGTGTGTACTGTGCCTGGCTCCTTGGGTAGGTACAGAGCTCCCTGGGAAGCGGGAAGAGGCCTGAGTGCTGACATCTGCTTTGCCCTGAGTTCTCGAAGTATGGCTTTCCCCTTGGACTGTATCTCCTCCCCAGCACTAGATGAGTTCACGTGGCTGCCAATGGCCCGAAAGTGTGGTTCTTGAAAGCTATTTGCGATGCACATTCGTAGGTACACGCATGTGTGTCTCTATATACTCTTTACCTCATTTAACCCTTCGCCATGACTCTACCGGGTTACCACAGGGTAAAGATGAAGAAACCGAGGCATGGAGGGGCTAAGGGACTTGCCCAAAGTCACATGGTGAGGAAGCGGTGAAGGTGGGATGGTGGCCCATGTCTGCCCATCTTGGACGCTCTCAGAGTCTCTTGTCTGGGCCAAAGAGGACTGCGTTTGGTCTAACTGAGCCCTTGGCCGGCATTACTGTGGTGTTTTGAAATGGTTCATGCAGAGTCCAGGTGATGTGCCTCAGAGGACAGGCCACTGGGGGTTTGGTTTTGATGGGAGCCATCTTGGCACATTTCACTGTGAGTCATTCTCTCCACTCAGACCAGGACCACGACAGCTTCCGGTGAGCTCTTTGGCATTGTTGACGTCGCAGGGGTGCTGGGTTTTGTTTTGTTTTTTTAAGATTTTATTTATGTATCTGAGACAGACAGAGAGCACAATCAGGGGAGGAAGATCAGAGGCAGAGGGAGAAGCAATCTCCCCGCTGAGCTGGGACCGCCCCCCCCCCCCCAATGCGGGGCTCGATCCTGAGACCCTGTGATCATGACCTGAGCTGAAGGCAGACGCTTAACCAACTGAGCGACCCAGGCACCCCCAATCCCCTCCTTTTTAACAGCATGTCAGAAGGCTTTCCCCACAGGCCCTGGCTCAAGGCCACATCCACAAATGGAAGATATCAGAAAGGGAGCTCCCCGAGGGCTTCCTAAAAGCTGCCAGAACCACAGGGAACCATCAGCTCTCTGGCACTGCAATCACCCTGCCCCCCCCCCCCCCCCCCCCCCCCCGGTCTGTAAGAAGAGTGGACTGAAGGGCAGGAGGGAAAGGTCGAATTTGTATTGGCAGCTTCGTGGGGGAGGGGCAGCATTGGTGCTTTCTCCCACCGCAGCCAAGTGAGGGAGATGGGTATATTCCTCCCGGAGTCCAGAGTACCCGAGAGAGGGGGCCTGTCCCTGTCTGCTCGGCTGGCTGCTTGCTGCGCGTAGGACCACCAGCCCCCATGGCACGATATGGAGTTGGGGGAACACCGGACCCAGGTACTGGAACCTGTTCCTGCCTGAGATCTGTATGGGGATTTACAGGATTGTGGACACTACCCCTGCCCCATTCCAGGTCCTTGAATGGGACAGCAGAGCAGACCAGAGTGTGATCCCAACACGTCCCTGATCATCGCCCCAGGGCCAGCCTCAGGGGCTGGAGAAGGGGGACAGATGGTGGGGTGAAGGAAAGACAGGCTTCTGCTCTCTCCACCTCCGAGGGAAGAAGCGTTAGTTGGGCTGGGCCGATTGCGCTGGGCCGAGGCGAGCCAGGGAGGAGGCTGACTTTTCAGCCTGGACCTCAACTGTTTTAGTATCTGGAAGGCACCAGAAAGCGATGAGCTCTGTCAAGGGGCCATTCCCAGCACACAGCTGGGGGCAGAGATGGAAAGAAAGAGAAGTCTCATGATCTGACCCCCACCCAGGGACCCCTCTTGAACACAGAAGTGCTGTGCAGCTGGGAAGTGAATCATGCGTAGGGACCCAGAGCAGACTGTCCCAAAATGTGCCACAATGGCATATTGATTCTTTTGAATTGAAGCTACTGGGAAAACAGCCGGCCTGAGGACACTCAGACCCTCCTCTGTCCCCCTGAAAGCAGGCAAGAAATCCCCCACATAAAAAGTACCCTTCTTGTACTAAGAAGGAAAAAGACATCCTTATGACCAGACACAGGGCTTTAAAACCGGGAAAGCGGGAGAAACAAACCTTGTTTTTTATTGTTTTGGGTTTTTTTCCCCCTAAACTACCACCTCAGCCTAAATTGCGCTTAGAATTCCTTACTAATTAAAGCTCCCAAACATCTGTTTTCTTTATCCTGCCAGTTCCTCACCAGCATATTGTCTCTTTGTCTAAAATGCATAAAAACTGCCTGCACCGGTTTTTTCTTTTGGGTCTCGATTTTATTATCGTGCCTCTGTGTGCACATCATAAAACTTGGGGTTTTTTCCTCCTGTCATTCTGTCTCATGTCAATTTAATTCCAAAACCAGCTGGAAGAATCCTGCAGGAAAGAAGGAAGTTTCTTTATCCCCTACATATGCATGCCAGTTTCTCCTGGGATGGGGGTTCAGGAAAGCTGATTTGCATCGTGGGTTAAAGCCCCCAGGGTGCTGTGCCCCTCGGGGGTCTCTGTGGCTCTGCGAGGAGTTAGATGCACCTGTGTTCCAGTCCCGACCACACACCTCCGTGCTGTGTGGCCTCTGGTAGCCGCCCCCCTCCCGCCGTCCCCAAGACTCAGTTTCCACATCTGGACAGCGGTCACAGTGAAGACAATGAAGACACTTTGTGTCAAAGGCACCCTCAAATGACGGCCAGCAGGCGAGCAAACCACAACCAGCCAAATGCCCAACCTTGCTTTGCCGAGGTCATTTCTCGCTCTGCAAAAACCGTACCGTGAAGTGTGGCTGCAAAGCCACTCCCGAAAATATCTGTGTCTCCAATTCCTGTAACCATCCAGATACTCGCCCATTTTGTTTTTCTTTTTAAGAGGAATTACCCAATAGACGTTGGAGTTTGTTTATTAGTGGTTCATTGTGCACATCAGCAAAAAGGGGAGACAGTTGGGGATAGCAGGATTTAAAGACAGGAAGCACAAGTGCCCTTTTACTTATTTATTTTTTTTTAATAAACCACACAGTTGCTACGGCCTGATCTGCCGGGCCTGTGGATTACTGAATATTCTAGAGCTTTGGGCTTTAGAATATTCAGTATTCTGAATCTCATACCAATGGTTACAGGATGGTTATGAGATAGTTATGAGAAGCACCATCAGTTTAATGACTTTTCAGGGGGGAAAAACACCATCACCTTCAATGTACACACATATCCATTATAAGAGGCATGGTGATTTCAGAGACGTTAACAAAGGAGGTAAAATGCCAACAGGGAAGTAGGGTGTGCGAATGCCCAGTGTCCAGGGGAGGGCAGGACAGCTGCTGGGGGCGGGGGCGAGACAGCAGGAGATGGTTTAGGGGTGCTGTTCAGTTGGGGGTCAGAAAGGCAGCTCCATGGGGGGAGCGTGGGAGGCCTCATATGCATAAATGCCCCTCTCAGAGAAAACACACTTCCTTTTGCTTCCACATCGTGCTCAGAAAACCTTTTCTGGATTATTTATTTATTTATGTTTTACTTTAAGTCCGCTCTTGAGGTTTACTTTTAGCTGGGTTGGCCTGAACCAACGTGTTGAGGGAAGGGAATGAAGAGGCCAAGGTCACCTCCCCCAAGTGGTGCTACATACATGTGGCCTTCTCTCCCCAGCCCCTGCCTTGGGTTCCCTGCCGGGGATTGTCCATACCCCGGCTGCTTGTGTTGCTTTGAACTGACGTTATTTTCGCTTCATGCAATGGACCGAACTTCCTTTTCTCATATTTCTAATATGTATGTTTTTTCATATTTTAACATTTCTGAAATGGATTGTGGTTTAAAAAACTAATAGTGTCTTAGAGTCCATGATACCCATAGCTGACCCACGTGGCATTCCCATGCCAACTTTGCGTCCTAACGTTGCCCCTGGAGTGAAGTTCAAACTCTGTGTTGGCCTGTGCTCGGCCCCCTCCCTGTGTGGCTGTGACACAGGGTGGCCTGGGCACCCACCCCACTTCATGCTCTCTGCCTGCATCCAATGCTGGACATTCTGCAGGCCTCAGCAGAGACCTCCCAGCCCGCCTGAAGCCTCCTCTGACCCCCAGATGCAGTGGGGTCTCTTTATTCCCTGCTCATGGGACTCTACCCCCTGCAGACTCTGTACTTCACGGTCATGGGCCCTGTGTATCTTGTTCATGTAGCACCTGGTGCTCACCACGAAGTTCTAAAAAAAAAACGAAATTCAACCAAGTAAACTGGAAGATCTAATTGGCTTTATTAAGGGATTCATGAATCCAGCCGCATCCCATCTAGCAACCAGAGAGATGCTCCCAGGAGTCGTGCAAAACGGAAGGCAAGGAGTTATTAGCAACAGATAAGAAAGGATTATGCCAGGCCAGATCATCTTTTGGGGGAGAAGGCAACAGCGGGATTGTTTTTTTTTTTTTTATCATGCATTTGACCTCACTAGTGCGCATTCCCGGGATCAGTCGAAACTGTAATTAAGTCTCCTTTGCTGTTGTAGAGTGGCAAACGTCTCCACTGGGGGCTAGCTGTTTCTTTTTATAGCAGTCCTTAAGAGAATGGATGAATAATGACCATCGTGTTGCAACACTTGGTGAGTACGTGATGATTAAAATGTTGCAAAGTCGGCTGGCAGCAACACAATCCATTCTCTTTAGGCCTTCGCATACGATCATCAGATTATGGGGGGACAGAGAAGCTGCCCAGGATAGTGGGGGTGAGGATGCTGTCACCGGAGCAAAGGATTGTGCCCACTTACCTTCCCACTGCTGAGCTTCATACAGCATGGATGCCCACGGGCTTCACGCCCCGCCTTTCCCATACCGCGTGGCATGTCCTCACCGAATGTTGGCTCTCCGTCGGTTGCAAATTGAGAAAGTTGAGGCACAAGGCCAGACATTGCACACAGGGACACCGAGAGCTCTCCGGGCTGTAAACTCCTACCCATAACTGGAGGCACTTTCCAGTCAAGTGTTTTGCCTTCAAGGGTGGACCTGTAC
Source organism: Callorhinus ursinus (assembly GCF_003265705.2). Classification (NCBI taxonomy): domain Eukaryota; kingdom Metazoa; phylum Chordata; class Mammalia; order Carnivora; family Otariidae; genus Callorhinus; species Callorhinus ursinus. Next base: position 6,133,819 of record NW_027397109.1, read on the forward strand.
CTCCTGGGGGAAGGAGAAGCCAGGATTCCTTGGGGAATCCCCAGCAATGGATTCAGTCTTTTCTCTTTCACTGCTGTTTGGTAATGCAGCCCTTGGTGTCATTGAATTAGCCGGGGACCACCTGAGGATTTTGCCTTTGTCACAAAACTCTGAAGTCTGCTGGTTTTGCAGCATCGACAAATCGGGAGTGCTTTCCATCTGCATTTTGTTGTCAGGCAGAGTAGGATATTGTGATGAAAGATTGGGTCTAGAAGCAATTGACATTGCCAGACTAAGAATTGCACTGGCTTCAAACCCCAAATCTTATTTCTTTGCGGAATCTTTTATTGTGGATACTATTAGAGTTTTTTGCGAACGTGTAAGTCACTTGGGGGGGCCAGCGGGGCAGGCAGGGTCAGATTCCTGTGGACCCTGCTGCAGTTGACATCTTACTAAGGGGTCCTGGCGGAGCAGGTCTCCGGGTCCCACTCTCTTTTGTCCCCACTCTTGTCCTGCAGAGTTCCCACGTGCTCACCTCTGCCTTTCCCCTGCTGAAACTACGACCTGCCCTTTTAATCTGGGGAAGCTGGCTAGGGTGTGGGCCACTTTAGAGGTGTTGGGGCTCAAGGGACAGTGCACCCCTCTGCAGAGAAGAAGGGACAGGAAGGGCTTCCTCTAGCCATACATAACAAATGCTCATGCTGTTGCCATGCGGATCTGGAACAGAGTCTGGGCTCATCGTTCCAGAAGGAGGCATTAGAAGTTAGTTTCTCCCTTTTTCTTCTAGAAGCTGGCTTCAGGGGGCACCTGGGTGGCTCAGTCATTAAGTGTCTGCCTTAGGCTCAGGTCATGATCCCAGGGTCCTGGGATCGAGCCCCGCATCGGGCTCCCTCTCCCACTCCCCCTGCTCGTGTTCCCTCTCCCGCTGTGTCTCTCTCTGTAAAATAAATAAACAAAATCTTTAGAAGCTGGCCTCAGGAGGTTCTCAGGGCCTGGCCCCAGAGGGAGACCCCGGCCAGTCTTTTGGGGAAGACGAAGAATCCACATGGAGCAAGAATGGAGATCTTTACATGTACCCTCACTCCTCGACCCTGACCCCCCTGCCAGGAAGGGAGGGGTGATGGCCACCCTGAGATCCCCAAGTGACCCTGTATATAAAGAAATGGTGACTCCACTTGTGAGTGCCAGGGTTTCCAAACGCTAATCAGCTTTCCCCCCAATCCAGCTTCCCTTGGCTGACATTCCAAGGCAGTCAGGGTCTGGTGGAGGGTGCAGGTCCAACATAATCGTACAGTACCTGACTCCACTTTCAATGAGAGGTCCTGAATCACTCTTCAAGGTCACCAGGAATATCCGGTGGGCTTTGGTTCCTTGGCTGTGTCTCACTGACGGCTGACCCTTCTGGAGGAGGGAGCCGACTTACAGAAAGCAGCGTGCAGGGTGGAAGGATTTCCATGAAGGTCACAGGCTTGAAATGATGACAGATGACAAGCAGGCATCCGTGCCTGGACTCCGGTGGACACTCTGACCGAGTGCAGGGCATGGGGCGTCCTTCCTCAGGACACCCCAGTTGGGCTGCCCAGGTGCTCAAAGAGATATGGGAAGGGGGGTGGGCAAAGGGAGGGCCCAGCCTGCGGGAGAGGAGAGCCGGAGCCTGTCTAGGAAAACAGCTAGTGTGTTCCTTCCTCGTTAGACAGCTGGTGGGAACGTAGCTGGGGGGCTTCCAGAGCAAAGCCATGGACTGCACCCTCATGAACAGAAGATCAGGACTGATTCTGCATCTGAGATAGGAGGTAGTGCAGGCCCTGGAGGGGCTTTTTTTTTTTTATTAGGTTTTTTAATTTTAATTCCAGTATAGTTAACATATAGTGTTAATATATTAGTTTCAGGTGTACAATGTAGTGATTCAGCACTCAGTGCTCATCACAAGTGCCCATCCCCCATTCACCCGTCCCCCCACCCGCTCCCTGCTGGTAACCAGCAGGGTGTTCTCTATACTTAAGGGTCTCTTTCTTGGTTTGTCTCTCTTTTTTTCTTTGCTCATTTTTTGTTTGTTTCTTAAATTCCATATATGAGTGAAATCATATGGTATTTGTCTTTCTCTGGCTGGCTTACTTCACTTAGCATGATACCCTCTAGCTCCATCCATGTTGTTACAAATGGCAAGATCTTATTCTTTTTTATGGCTGAATAATATTCCAGTGTGTATATGTGTGTGTGTGTGTGTGTTTGTGTTTATATATATAGTTTATATATATATATATATTAATAAATAACCGTTTCTTCTTCCTCCCCTCATCTGTTGATGGACACTTGGGCAGCTTCCATAATTTGGCTATCGCAGATAATGCTGCTAGAAACATCGGGGTGCAGCTATCCCTTTGAATTAGTGTTTTTGTATTTTGGGGGCAAATACCTAGTAGTCCTGGGGCGCCTGGGTGGCTCAGTTGGTTAAGCGACTGCCTTCGGCTCAGGTCATGATCCTGGAGTCCCGGGATCGAGTCCCACATCGGGCTCCCTGCTCGGCAGGAAGTCTGCTTCTCCCTCTGACCCTTTCCCTTCTCATGCTCTCTCTCTATCTCATTCTCTCTCTCAAATAAATAAATAAAATCTTTAAAAAAAAAAATACCTAGTAGTCCTGAAATTGCTATAGAAATGTAAAATGGAAGGAAATTAAGATGGGCACACTAATCCTTCAGCAAGTCCTGACTTTATTTTTTTTTAAATTTTTTATTGTTATGTTAATCACCATACATTACATCATTAGTTTTTGATGTAGTGTTCCATGATTCATTGTTTGTGCATAACACCCAGTGCTCCACGCAGAATGTGCCCTCTTTAATACCCATCACCAGGCTAACCCATCCCCCCACCCTCTCCCCTCTAGAACCCTCAGTTTGTTTTTCAGAGTCCATTGTCTCTCATGGTTCATCTCCCCCTCCGACTTACTCCCTCCCCTTCATTCTTCCCCTCCTGCTATCTTCTTCTTCTTTTTTTTCTTAACATATATTGCATTATTTGTTTCAGAGGTACAGATCTGTGATTCAACAGTCTTGCACAATTCACAGCGCTCACCATAGCACATACCCTCTCCAATGTCTACCACCCAGCCACCACATCCCTCCCACCCCCACCACTCCAGCAACACTCAGTTTGTTTCTTGAGATTAAGACTTCCTCATATCAGTGAGGTCATCTCTGAGTGACTTATTTCACTCAGCATAACACCCTCCAGTTCCATCCACGTCGTTGCAAATGGCAAGATCTCATTCCTTTTGAGGGCTGCATAATATTCCATTGTGTATATATACCACATCTTCTTTATCCATTCATCTGTCGATGGACATCTTGACTCTTTCCACAGTTTGGCTATTGTGGACATTGCTGCTATAAACACTGGGGTGCACGTACCCCTTCGGATCCCCACATTTGTATCTTTGTGGTAAATACCCAGTAGTGCAATTTCTGGATCATATGGTAGCTCTATTTTCAACTGTTTGAGGAACCTCCATACTGTTTTCCAGAGTGGTTGCACCAGCTTGCATTCCCACCGACAGTGTCGGAGGGTTCCCCTTTCTCCACATCCCCGCCAACATCTGTCGTATCCTGACTTGTTAATTTTAGCCATTCTGAGCAAGTCCTGACTTTAGACGGAATATATTTCTTCCTCATTCTTGAAGCCTCCCCCTTCCCTTCACTTGTTTATCTGTACAATCCTTTGTTCCAGGAACTGGGTATCGTTGTTGATACTTAGTAACGAGACTCAGATCCCGAGCCAACCCTAGTCATGAGACCACCTTGAAGACCTAAGGGCAGCACATAGCAGATTCCTGTCAAAACCGCCCAGATCCTGTGTTTTCCTATAAAACCCCTCTGCCTTTTATCCTGGGCAGGCTTGCAGCCTCCTTTGCCTGGCAAAGTAATAAACTATCTTTCCTCTTTATCACCGAACTCTGTCCCCGACTTACATATTTCGGCTCCAGAGCACCGAGGTGGGTTTTTGGCAATGGTGCGATTGGGGACCGATCATAGGGTGGTTCTGTTTTTAACTCTTTGAGGCATCTCCCTGCTGTTTTCCACAGGGGCTGCACCAGTGTACATTCCCACCACAGCGCATGAGCGTTCCTTCTTTGTGGTGGAGCTGTTTAAAACAGCCCTCTGGACAGCTTCCTTCTTGTCCCGAGGTGGGCCCGGGTTGGATGCGAAGGGGTCCCATGGGCTCTCAGCAGCACCTGCAGCCCCCTTCTGAGGCTCCTGGCGTGGTGTGGGGGTTCGATGAGCAGTTGTGATGGGCCTGGGATGGCCTTCCTGACAAGGCACAGGCCGCTTGGACCCCTGGCCCTGACAGCTCACTTCCCTGGAATGCTACAAGGCTTGCTGAGCTCACTCCCCAGCAGGAAGGGTGCAGCCAGAAGTGACCTGCCCTATCTGGCTTGGCCATCTTGAGTTCTTAGGGGGTTTTCCCTCTTTGCTTCCCCGGGTGATTTTCAGCCACACAAAGTTTTGTGTCTGACTCTCCTCTGTGGGAAAGGGGGGTGGAGAGTGGAAGGGCACTAACATTTTTGGAGCCCTCACTCTGCTCCGTGTACTTTGGGGAGTTTGTCCTTTGAAAGCCTCACCGTTTCCCCGTGGGGTAGACATCATGATGCCACGGAGCAGGCAGAAAAACTCAGGTGGAGACAGGCCAAGAACCTGTGCAGCTAGGGTGCAGATTTGCACCTGGGACATTGACCCCAAGATAGCCTCGCCACACCCCTAGTGGGGAATGAGCCCCAGCCTTCTCACAGCATCCGGGGCAATACCAACCAGGCATCTCTGTGGGGAGAGAAGCACTGACTGGGGATAACCCTGAAGGCACAGGAGAAATCACCTCACCAAAAAATGTAGAGGCTCCAGACTGGATCTACCTTCACCCACAGGGTGCTGGTCTCTCAACTACTATGGGGAAATTAATCCCTTGGGAAAGTGGGTGGCAGCTCCAGAGGGGAAGGGGCCGAAGATGGCCATTGGAGAAATGAAGTTTACATCAGTAGCTGTAACAAACAACCCTTCACTTCTCAGTGATTTAGCATAAGGGGACTTCATGTCGCTCATGTAATGGTCTAAGGCAGACGTTCTTGGTCAATGGGTGACTTTCTTCCATATGTGATATCAGGGGCTGGGACCCTCCCACCTTGTCTCCAGTCCCTTGATTTGTTAATTCTGTAGTCGGCAAATGGAGAGAAGAGGATGGGGCAGTCCCGTCGGCTTCTTAGGATCCCAACCCAGAAGTGAGGCTCTGCTCAGCCGCTTCCACTGTGTTGGCAAAAACTAGTCACATGGCCTCACCTGGACTCCAGGGAGGTAGAAGATGTAGTCCTGGTGGGACTGTCTCCTAGTGAGCATCCCACACTTGAGCGGGGAGCACAGAGTTTTGGTGTGTATGTAGCCACGTCCACCACAGCAGGGACAAGGCCCAGGAGGAAGTGGGTAATGGTAGGAAAAGGCTGAGGGCCACTTCCTGGAGGAGAAAGAGAAGGAAGAGACTCTCAGGATCCCAGTCCCGAGGAGATGTGTCAACAGCTGTAGGCCCAGGCTCAGGGAGAGTGTGGCCCCCCTGAGAATGGTGGACTATCTCTGGCTCCAGCCTTCTGGGTCAGGGCCTGCAGCCTAGGAAGCAGGCTTAGAGCAGGGAACCTTGGTGGGTAATGGGCGGTGAGCAAATGAGAGAGTTCGTTGTTAGGGAATGGGAGTTAGAGCAGAGAAAATATGGGGTCCTTTCAGGCCAGGGCACCCTGAGGGGGTCAGAGTCCTTGAAATAGCATCACAGATCCTGCCCTGGAGACAGGTGGGTTTGTGGGCGAGTGAGCCCTGAATCTGGGTGGGAAAGCAGACAGGCCTGGGGCTCCCACAAAGGGATCATCCTTAGCTCCTTTATTGTCTGCCAATGACTTGGAAATGGTTGCCCACAAATATACCAAGGAAAGGGAGGCATACGTAACAGGTGAAGTTTGAATTATGGTAATTACTGGAACAACGAACACTTTGGAAATCTGAATGAATGATTTGGATGTCAGGACTGACATCAGGCTGCTTCATGGGTGAGTAAAGCAGATGACTAAAATTTTATCTCCCAGAGCCCAGAATCAATCGTTCCGCTGTCTGGCTGGCTGCTGGAATATTCAAAAGACATCATCTTAGACCAGTGGCAAAACAAAAACTATGAGGCCAGAATCAATCATTCCGCTGTCTGGCTGGCTGCTGGAATATTCAAAAGACATCATCCTAGACCAGTGGTGAAACAAAAACTATCTCTAACCCAAGTGGGAAGTGATTGAGGCATGAGTAAGCCTTGATGAGGACAGAAACAATAGAAGGGAAACAGGAAAGAAAAGAAAAATTGGTGTAAAGAAAGGAATATTTGCTTAGTGGCATGGATAACTCTCAATTATTTATCCTTGGGGTAAAATGAAGGTTTAAGTACACTGCATGATAGTCAATAGGAGTAATTGTATCTCTTTACCCTTCCATAGACCCCCCTCCCCCGAGTCACAGACACTCAGCCAAAAATGATATAATATGTAAAGCCAAAAATCTGAGTGGGAGAGAAACTTAATAATGATAATTAAATGGATAAACATATGTTCTGCCAAAAGTTCAGCAATGTTGTAATCAACTGAGTAAGAGTTTTCTCAGAGATACTCAACACGAAGTTTCTCTGTAAGGAAACACAGTGAGCTTTCAATTGGAGAAAAGTGTGAGCCAAAACCAAGAATTTGCTGCTCTGGCTTTATTCAGAAAGCCTCAGGATGGATTGGAAGGGTGATAGAAAGGGAGAAAGGCAAGGAACCGAATGGAAACTTCTGGTGGGCCTCCAACTTCAACGTGGCCTGTAAAAGAAATCATTACAGGAACTGGTGGACATAGAGGCATCCATTACATCACTCAACCCAGGATTACAAGAGCAGAAGAGCAAATTACAGGAAAAGTGGGTTGTGCAGCCTCTTAATGCTGTTGTAGGGGAAGAAGGTAGCCTATTACCGACAGAAGCTTCCAGTTCCTCCCCCATGCCAGCCGGGTTGGCGGGAATGATGGATTCTGCCAGCCAGGTTCCCAGGGGGCCCATATCAGGCAGCAGTGAGTGAGGGAGCACAGGAGAGAGACTATCAGGGGAATAGACAAGAGTCCCTGGATGGGTGAGGAGCGTGCCGCCCCTGAGAATGAATCGAGCAAAGCCCTGAGCCAGGTGGAAGCAAGAGGCAGCCAGCCCCGCAGGCCTGGGCAGAGGTTCAGCTCCGAACCCCTCTCAGCAAGTCTCCCACCCAGGGCCCTAGCTCAGCCACTGCCACAGGCCTTAAATGCTGCTGTGTTATGTGTCCCTACAGAGACACTGATACAGGAACAATCTCTGCTCTACTCTTTGGTCCATAGCATGAAGACTGAGTACAGGTCTCACCTGCGCCTCCCTCCCCGCCCCCAGCCATGGACAAAGTGTTGGGTTGGAACTTCAAGATCTATGTCTAAAATGCCAAATCTCAAAACTAATGCTAGCCTCCCTTCACTACCCCCTCACTGCCTCCCTACCTTTCTGACTCCTCCCAGGAAACCATAGGAAAAGGGGATTACACGTGGCTTGCTCCCCTGGCTCCTGCACAGGGAGGGAGCCTGTGGCCAGAGCAGAAAGGGGCACCAGAAAGACAAGTCTCAGTGACACCGATGTCATAGAACCTGAATGTTTGCTATGGTCTGAACATTTGTGACCCACCCCCCAAATTCAGATGTTGAAGCCCTAAGCCCTGGTGTGAGGGCATTAGGAGGCGGGCCTTTGGGAGGTAATTAGGTTCAGATGAGGTCCTCCGGGTGAGGCCCTCAAGATGGTATTAGCATCCCTATAAGAAGAAGAAGAGACACCAGAGACATACTCTTTCTCTACCATGTGATTTCCCTTCCTGTTACAGGAAAATCTTACAAAAATGATCTGGTGAATTCAGAGTGTTGATGATGTTCTAGTTCCTTAAGGTATTTGTTCTCTAGGAAAACCTCTGAGTTAAAGAGGCCAGAAGCATGAAGGCTGGCGGGAGGCCCCTGACATGTGGCCACTGGAGGTGGGTTTGAGAAGGACTCACATTTCTCCACGTTGAAGCTGAGGCTTCTCCAGCTCCCAGAGAGGGAGGCTGCACTTGTCCTTGGCCAGGGAAGACTCCTCAGCTTTGCTCTTTTGGACAGTTTCCCCAAGAGTGCAAATGATCGTGGTTCTCCATTCATAACTTCTGCTGGGACCTTACATTGAAAGGGGCTTCTACAAGCACATGCTGTATAATCATCTGTTCCAGCTCTGCTCAGGGTGACCACAGTACCTTCCCTCTGAGATTAAGAACCCGAGTTGGTACTTGTCACTTCTCACCTGAGTGTTCTGGCTGAACACCATCCACTGCTAGTGGATCATGTGCAGCGGAAGTCCCTGCATCTTCTTGAGTCTGGCCTTTGGGTCACGGGTGCCATCTGACCCCTCCCCTGCAGCCCAAAGTCCCAGTGGAGCTAGCCCTGCACCAGGCCTGGGGGCAGAAGCAGTGGACACACAAAGAAAGGGCAGTCTGGGGCGTTAAATGACGGATGACAGGTGTCAGGAGCAGAGCTTGAGCCAGGACTCAAAGCCAGGAACATATCACCCGGTCAGATGGAGGCCCTTCAGGTGGATCTGGGTGACCTCCTCAAGGTGCATCCTCAAAGTGCCTTTATGGGTGGTGGGTGGGAAGTCTTCTGTAGGAAGAGCCAGCAGCCAAATAAACAACATGATCATGATCATTCCAACTACTTACCAACCTCTTGGGTAAAAAAAGTCAACTGGGTGTTTAACTAAATCATCATCATCATAGAAGTCATCTTCATAGGCCAACGTTCTAATGGAATAAATATGGAGACAGACACCCAGAGAAGCTGTGTCAGGTGCCCAGAACCTTCTGGCCACTTGGTGGCAGAGCCAGGCTTCCGTTCCAGTCCTCCTCACTCCTTCCCCCACACAGGAGAGTGCAGTATGCTCCATCAGTCCATTGACCTGTATCTGGTTGGGACCACTTCTTTGTCTTCAAATCATAGCAAATTCAGTGCCTTGTATCTGAACTATTTCTCTAGGGGGTGGCTGGGATACTCTTGATGGGTCCTCCTAGACTTTTGGGATGTTGCTAACTTTAAAAATAGAAAATCATAAGAAGGAATTGGATAAGGGGTCCCTAATTTATATCTCTCTTGGTCATTTCTTATCAGGAATTCCATCAACTTTCACTTCTTAGGGTTACTAAGTGAGTCATACTCTCAGCTTTCATCAGCTAGCCCCCAAACACTTGCTAAGAGGCAGTGCATGGCTTGTGGGGACTTGGGCTTCAGATCAGGCCAGAGAGCCTGGGCCAGCCTGACCTCCAACCTCGCCAACCTCCCTGGATATCTGTGACGCCCTATGTCATTGGGTAATTAGGGTGAAGCTGTTCTCTGACACCATATCTGTCATTCCTTGACTAGGAGACACGACATTTCTCAGGCCATGAACAAAGCCAAGCTGGAAAGACTCCAAGGTAACTGTGGGTATTCAGTGCATAGAGCAAGGAGGAAGGAGCCATGAGAAGCTGGGGAGGTGGCTTGGCAGTGGCCTTCCATGTCAGAAAGAGAGCACCCTGCCCCCTTTCTGGTGCCCATGACTTATGCATCGGCACTGCTCTCAGAGAGATGCATGGGCCCCTATTTCTCCTCTTACGTCTCCTTTGGGCTGTGCACATACCTCAGGCAGTCAGCTTCTTGCACTTTGGCTCTGTACTCAGCATTAGTGAAAAGTCAGAATTTAGGGGGTACTGCCTCCTAGGGTTCCCTGTTACTTTGTCACTTCTCAGTGGCTCATATTCTAAGCCACTATATGTGGCTGATTAAAAATGAGTCTCTGCCTAAACAATCCCTGTCTAGAATGATAGGACCTAGTGTTCTAACTCCACAGACAGTCTTAGTGGTAAATGTCAACTCCACATGTGTTTATCGAATCCATAGATTGTGTTGAAAAAAATTAAAAATTGTATAGCATCAATGGAGTTACTACTGCATGCCAGCTGGGCACTTTACCCTATCATGTAGCATCTCATGCTCACAAAACCTACTAAGGTAGATGCTGTTATCACCACTACTTTGGACATGAGGAAACTAGGCTTGGCGAGGGGCAGTGACCCTCCCCAGGCCACGTGGGTAGAGTGGCAGAATGAGACCAAACTCAGGTCTGTGTGACTCCAGAGTTTACATCCTTCACCATGATCCTGTCAGCCTGTGTGTGGTAGATTATGGTCACTTTGAGGGTTCAGAAGGTGTGATGGCTTCAGGAGGGTATCCGAGCAAGCCCGGCCTTACAAATCAATAGAACTCACATAAGCCAAGAGGAAAGGAGGGAAATTCCAGGTGAGATCGAACAGCAGGGACAAACACACACAACTGGTTTCATGGATGAAGAATGAACGAGTTTGGCCAGAATCAAGCAGTGTTTCTCAACAGGGGCACCACTGGCCTCAGGTTGGGACAATTGTTCACTGTGTGGGACTGTTGGGAGTCCCATCTGAGGGCAATTTGCATGCATGGACCCTGCCTACTAAATGCCAGTCACCACCCCCATCCTGTGGCAACCATGATGTTTCCATTGCATTTCCAAACACCCTCTAAGGCACCCCTTGTTGAGAACCGCTAGAATAAACAAGAGTTGGCAACCAGGGTGAGATTTGGGGTCAGACTGAGGAAGGCCTTGAAAACCAAAGGAACAAATTTGGCCTTGATCCCTAAGACAATGGGAAATCACCAAAGGTTTACAAGTAAAGAGTATGTGGGGAAGTAAAGGGAGCTGGAGTGGAGAAGCTGGGGAAGAGGAGATCCCAGATTCAAATGAGAGAAGACTGTTAAGGTAGCTAAGAACACCTGTGAGTCATCCTCTGCCTATCCTACTGTGGTCAGTCTTGTGTGCCCATGGGAGAGGGTCCAGCACCACAATGGGCAGAAGTGACAACAAGACAGAAGTGGGGGGTGCTCCTTTATCCATCTCCAGAAGAATCAGAGAGCTCTGTGTTCAGGGCATGTAGGGATCAAAACTACATAAAAAGAGTTACACGACCCTGATATTAACAGTGAGTGAAACTAGAAAAAAGATGACTAGGAGGCTTGCCAATGACGATTTCTTTTCTGTTTTGGCCTGATTTATTTAAACTATCTCTGAGCTGACATCCCTTTATCCAAGAGGTCATCAAACTCTATCCCAGAATTAATTTACAAACAAAGGACATGCTGTACCAACCATGAGTACTTGATCCAGAGATCTTAAGGAACTCATGTCCACACTGATAGGTCCTCGGAAAACTTAGTCCTTATCTGCAGGCAGAGAAAAGCATGGGCTCTGTGGGGCAAAGGAGGAAGGACCTCTGAGGCCCATGTGTGAGATGCCTGGGGCCAGATTGAAGATATCTGGGGGTACCTCTCTCCATATGTGTCCCGAATGGGGGCAGCTCTGCTGCAGAATGAAGAATGGGACATAAACTCCTGGTTTATGGGAGCCACCGGGTATCATTCTTTGGCCTAAAAAAGATGCTGCAATTACTTGCATTCCAGTTATCAGACAGTTTCAAGAGTGATATGTAGTTTTGTTTATAAGGAAAAATGCCAAACCCTGAGAAAATTCCCAGAACAATGATTGTAACTCATGACAAGACGGCATGTGAAATTTTTCTGGCGCCTTGGTGTAGGTTGCTGATGTAGAACCTTGTGGGATTTTCTTTTTCATCCTCTGAGGAAGTTATGCTGTTTCACCAATAACACTGATTTTTAAAAATGAAATGTCATGGCTCTTTGGGGGGATTTCAAGGGGATCCTAACCTGAGATCGGTGTTCTGAAGAACTTCCTCTGCTCCATTTCAGCTGGGCTGGAAATCTTCATTCCCTTTCAGAGTAAGGGCTGATTTTGCAGTGCATTATCACACTGAAACTGGATTTTAGCTCAGGAGGTGGGGTGATGTGATCCTGGTTTAATAAAATTTTAAAATTTTCCAAGTCCTTCTAACATCCACAATGATATAACAGCAGAGCAAATTTTGTTATGTATTTATCAAGGAACACCACCCAGAAACACATTCCAAACTTTCATCAGTTCTGAAAGTGTTTGACCATTATCTTTACAAACACTGACTTTGTCTCATTCTTCCTGTGCTTTCCTCGGATTAATTAAATGCATGTTTATCTTCTAACACCATGTTTCATGTCTCTTAACCTTTCTTTCATATTTCCCATTTTTTATGTATCTCAATGCTTCATTCTGAATGATTTTTTACTAGCTTAACTTCCAGTTCCCATATTCTCTCTTTAGCTTTTTTCTAACCTTATATTAAAAGGTTTGAGTTTAGAGGAGGATCCTGGGAAGATGGCAGAGTAGGAAGCCCCAAAAATCTGTCTCCCTACCTAGACAACCATTGTACTGGCAGGATATGTTTGATGTAGCTATTTTGGAACTCTGGAGTCTATTGAAGGCTTATAACTTATAGGGGAAGACTTGGATGGTAAAACGTGGTTAATTTTGGTCAATTTCAGCTCTTAGCGCCGTAGCAACTACCCATCTCCCATCCCTAGCCATGTGGCAGGCAGCCGGGCACGTGTTCATGGAGCAGCTTGCACACAGCTTACAGGAGCCAGGGTGGGCAAAAAAGACTCTGTCCTCCTGTCCTCCAAATACCAGGAATCTGCTCTCCATATGTGGTCACTGTTTGTTGCTTCTGATCACAGATACGTAGTCAAAGAGGCAGACAGCCATTGTTGTTATACCTTCCCTATTATTGGAAGCTCCTCCCCATTTGGCTAAAGTGACATCCAGAGACTTAAAGAGCTACTGTCCTTTCCCCCCTGTTCATTTTTTGCTTTTTCCCCTTTTGGGAGCCAGACATTAGAGACTAGAACATTCAAACACAACTGCATATATGAGGAAAATTAGAAAATGACCACACACGCCCAGGTAGAGGCTCAGAAAAGACCTGAGAAGATCTTAAGTTTATAACTCAATCTGATCCTCCACACAGAGACAGCCTACAGCAATAAAACAAAAATACAAAAACAATAAACAAAAATAGTAATTAAAAAACAAAGCCTGTGGAAGGAGGAGAATCTGCTTTCCAAAGTTACCATATTATTAGATTCAAATGTCTAGTGTTCAACAAAAAAATTACAACACATACAAAGAAATAAGAAAGAATGGCCCATTCAAAGGAAAAACATAATTCAACAGAATCTGTCCCTGAAAAAAAAAAAAAGGCTTAATGGTAGATATACTAGACAAAGACTTAATTTCTTTTAAGATTATTTTTTCTATCTTTAAAAAAAAAAGATTTTATTTTTAGGTAATCTCTACATCCAACATGGGGCTTGAACTTACAACCCCGAGAAAATGAACGTGTGAACAAAATGGAAATATCAATAAAGAGATAGAAATGCTCAAGAAATAGAAAACCCAAATAAGACAAAAACAAAAAGAAATTCTGGAGCTGAAAAATACAATAACTGAAGTGAAAAATTCACTAGGGATAGTCACAGGCAGAGTTAAGTAGACAGGAGAAAGAATCTGCAAGCTTGACCACGGAAAAATGGAAATTATTGAATCTGAGGAACAGGAAGAAAAAAGATTGAAGAAAAGTGAACAGGGGTGCTTGGATGGCTCAGTTAAGCATCTGCTTTTGGTTCAGGTCATGGGTCCTGGGATTGAGCCCCACATGAGGCTCCCTGCTCAGTGGGGAGCCTGCTTCTCCCTCTCGCTACTGCTTGTGCTCTCCCTCTCTCACTATCTCTCTCTCTGTCAAATAAATAAATAAAATCTTTAAAAAAAAAAAAGAAAAGTGAACCAAGCTTAAGGGACCAGTGGGACACTATAAAGTGGACTAAAATAGGCATTGTAGGAGTTCCAAAGGAGAAGAGAGAGAATATTTTTAAAACTAATGACTGTAAACTTCCCAAATCTGATCAAAGCCATGGATATAAACATCCAAGAAGTTTAACAAATTCCAAGTAAGATAAACTCAAAGAGAAACACACTGAGACACATTATAATCAATCTTTCAAAAGTCAAAGACAAACAGAGAATCTTAAAAGCAAAGCAGCAAGAGAAAGTGAATTGTCATATATGAGGGATCCTCAATAAGAGTGTCAGCAGATTTTTCATCAGAAACGCTGAAGGACAGAACACAGTAGGCTAATACATTCAAGGTGCTAAAAGAAAAAAAAAAGTCAACCAAGAATGTTATATCCAGCAAAACTGTCCTTCAAAAGTGAGGGAGAAATTAAGACATTCCTAGATAAACAAAAGCCAAGGACATTTGTGACCACTAGATCTGAACTGCAAGAAATGCTAAAGGAATTCCTGCAAGGTGAAATGGAAGGGCACTAGATAGTAACTTAAGCAGTATGGAGAAATAAAGCTCTCAATAAGGGAAAATATATTGGGAATTATAAAAGCAAATATTGAAACAATGGTTTGTACATGATATTTTTTGTTTTTTACATGATTGAAGAGTCTAATATATTTAAAGAAAAATTATTAGTGTAAAAGTGAGTAAACTTTGTAACCTACTGTAACCTTTGTAACATCAAATCTTATTTTCTACATAATTTAAAAGACTAATGCATTTAAAATTATTAGTTTATGTTTTAGGACACACACATATAAAGATGTAGTTTTGTGACATCAACAAACAAAAGAAGTGGGGGCAGAGCTGTAAAGGAAAAGAAATATTTTTTTATGTTATTGAAGTTAAGCTGATATAAATTCAAACTGGAATGTTAGAATTTTAGAATGTTAAATGCAAACTCCATGGTAACCACAAAGAAAATAGCTATAGAATATACACTAAAGGAAATGAGAAAGGAATTTATATATTTCACTACCTAAAAAAACCCAGAACAAAAAAACTAAACACACACACAAAAAATAGTAATGCAGGAAATGAGAAACAAAAATCTATAAGGCATACAGGAACCAAGTAACACAATGATGGAAGTAAGTTCCTCTTTATCTGAAATTACTTTAAATGCAGATGGATTAAACTCTCCAATTAAAAGACAAATTGCAAAATGGATAAAAACACATGATCCAAATATATTCTATTTATAAAAGACTCACTTGAGATCCACAGATACAAGCAGGTTGAAAGTGAAAAGATAGAAAAAGGTATTCCATACAAATAGTAACTAAAAAAGATCAGGGGTAGCTACACTAATAGAAAAAGTAGAGTTTAAACCAAAAAAGTTTATAAAGACATAAATAAGGACACTATATGTTAGTAAAAGCTCAATACAGAAGTAGATATAACAAGTATAAACATCTATGCACCTAATGACAGACCATCAAAATAGGTAAAACAAAAATTGACAGAATTAAAGGGAGAAATAGATATTTCCACAATAGTAGTTGCGGACCTCACTACTGCATTCACAGTAATGGATAGGAAACCTGGGCAGAAGATAAGTAAAGAAATAGAGAACTTACACAACACATTAACCCAACTATATCTGATAGATATATGTAGAACACTCTACCCAATAACAGCAGTATATACATTCTTCTCAAGTGCACAGGGGACATTTTCCAGGATAGACCATATGTTAGGTCACAAATCAAGTCTCCATAAAATTTTAAAAATATGTAATTTTAAATATACAATGTATATTCTCTGATCACAATGGGACAAAAAAATTATCTTAAAGATGTTCTTAAAGAATGTGAAATTAACAAAATGGAAACTGGAAAACTCAAAATTTTGGAAATTTAACAGCACACTATTAAGCAACTAATGGATGGAAGATAAATTAAAAGGAAAATCCAACATACCAAAACTGATGGGATGATGTAAAAGTGGTGCTAAGAGGCAAATTTATAGCTATAAACACATTAAACACAAGAACGATCTCAAATCAACAACTTAGTTTTACAATTTAAGGAGCTAGAAAAAGAACACACTAAAGATAAAGCTAGTGGAAGGAAGGAAATACTAAAAATTAGAGAAGAGATAAATGAAATGGAGAATAGAACAATAGAGAAAAATCAATGAAACCAAAAGTTGGTTCTTAAAAAGAGATCAACAAAACTAGCTGATAAAGATTTAGCTAGATGGACTAATTAAAAAAGAGACAAGACTCAAATTACCATAATCAGAAATGAACGTGGGACATACTAGTGATTCTATAGAAATGAGAAGATTACAAGAAAGTACTATGAATAACTGTGTGCCAAAAAATTGGATGATCTAAATGCAATGGCCAAATTCCTAGAAACACAAAACATTCCAAGACTAAATCAGGAAGAACGAGAAAATCTGAATAGATCTATAACTAGTAAGGATATTGAATCAGTAATCAAAAATCTCCCAACAAAGAAAAGCCATGGACCTGATGACTTCACTGGTGGATTCTCCCAAACATTCAAAGAAAAACTAATACCAAGCCTTCTCAAACCTTTCCAAAAAAGGTTTGAGATAAAGGAACACTTCCGAAACCAATTCTATGAGGCCAGCATTACCTGATACCAAAGACAGACAAAGATACTGCAAGAGAACTACAGACCAACATCCCTTATGAACAATGATGCAAAAATCCACAACAAAATACTAATAAACAGAATTCAGCAGCATATTAAAGGAATTGTACACCATGGCCAAGTGGGATATATTCCTGGAATATAAGATATAGGATGGATAGACATACAAAAATTGATCAATGTAATGTGTCACATCAACAAAATGAAGGAGAAAACCCACATAATTATCTCAATTGATATAGAAAAAGCATTTGATATAATTCAACATGCTTTCATTATAAGACCACTCAGCAAAACTAGGAATAGAAGGAAACTACCCCTACATTATAAAAGTCATATATGACAAATCCCTTGCAAACATCATACTCAATGGTGAAAGACTAAAAACTTTCATTCTAAGATCAGGAACAGAGCAAGAATGCTTGCTGTCACTACTTCAGTTCAGCATTGTACTGGAAGTTTTAGCCAGAGCAATTAGGCAAGAAAAAAGAAAAAAAGTCATCCAAATTGGAAAAGGAAGAATAAAATTATCTCTGTTTGCAGGTGATATGATCTTATATGTAGAAAACACTAAAGATGCCACCCACACAAAAACTGTTAGAAATAAAAAATGAATTCA
The DNA here is from genome assembly GCF_003265705.2 of Callorhinus ursinus. Taxonomy (NCBI): domain Eukaryota; kingdom Metazoa; phylum Chordata; class Mammalia; order Carnivora; family Otariidae; genus Callorhinus; species Callorhinus ursinus. The sequence continues at coordinate 6,150,974 of NW_027397109.1, forward strand.
ACAAAGTAGCAAGATACAAAATCAATAAACAAAAATTAGTTACATTTCCATACATGAACAGTGAATAATCTGAAAGGGAAATTATAAAACAATTCCATTTACAATTGTATCAAAAAGAATAAAATATTCAGGAATTTACCAAGGAGTTGAAAAACTTGTACAATAAAAACTACAAAACATTGCTGAAAGAAATCAAAGATATATAAGTAAATGGAAACACATCATGAATGAGAAGCATTAATATTGTTAAAATTATCAACACTACAATCTACAGATTCACTGTTATCCTTTTCAAAAGCCCAATGATTTTTTTTTTTTTGCAAAAATAGAAACATCCTAAAATTCATGTAGATTCTCAAGGGACCCTGAATAGCCAAAACAATGTTTGAAAAGAAGAACAGACCAAAGGATTCACACTTTCTATTTTCAAAAATTACTACAAATTTCTAATAATCAAAACAGTGTGGTATTGGCATAAAGACAAACATAAACCAATAGAATAAAATAGAGAGCACAGAAATAAACCCTTGCACATATGGTCAAATGATTTTTGACAAGATTGTCAAGATTATTCAATGGTAAAATGACAGTCTTTTTAACAAATGGTGGTGGGAAAACTGGATATCCACATGCAAAAATAATGAAGCTGGATCCTTACCTAACACCATATTAACTCAAAATGGATGAAGGACCTAAGTGTAAGGTCTAAAGCAATAAAACTCGTAGAAGAAAATATGGGACAAAATACTCCTGGCATTGAATTTGTCAGTGATTTCTTGGATATGACAATAAAGGCATAGGTAACAAAAGAAAAATGGGACAAATTGGACTTAATGAAAATTTTAAAATTTTGTGCATCAAAAGACACTATCAACAGCAAAAAGGCACCCCAACAACTGGGAGAAAATGTTTGCAAACAGTATATCTAATTGATAAGTGATTAATATCCATATATAGAACTCTTAAAACTCAAAACAGAAAACAACCTGATTCAAAAATGGGCAAAAGAGTTAAATAGACAGTTCATGAAAGATACACTAATGTATACAATATAGTGACTCAACATTTCCATACAACACCCTGTGCTCATCACAACAAGGGCCCTCCTTAATCCCCTTTGCCTATTTAACCTATTCCCTCCCACCTCCCCTCTGGTAACCATCAGCTTGTTCTCTATAATTAAGTCTGTTTCTTGGGCGCCTGGGTGGCTCAGTTGGTTAAGCGACTGCCTTCGGCTCAGGTCATGATCCTGGAGTCCCGGGATCGAGTCTAACATTGAGCTCCCTGCTCAGCAGGGAGTCTGCTTCTCCCTCTGACCCTCTTCCCTCTCGTGCTCTCTCTCTCAAATAAATAAATAAAAAGTCTTTAAAAAAAAAGAGTCTGTTTCTTGGTTTGTCTTTCTCTCTCTCTTTTTTTCCCCTTTGCTCATTTGTTTTGTTTCTTAAATTCCACATATGAGTGAAATCATATGGCATTGGCCTTTCTCTGACTGATTTATTCCGTTTAGCATAATACTCTCTAGCTCCATCCACGTCTTTGCAAATGTCAAGGTTTCATTCTTTTTTATGGTCTGGTAATATTCTATTGTGTGTGTGTGTGTGTGTGTATTTATCACATCTTCTTTAGCCATTTATTACTAATATTACACTTTATGTTAACTAATTGGAATTTAAATGAAAACTTAAATAAAAAATTAAAAACTGGGGGATGAGAATTAAGGAGTGTACTTGTTGTGATGAGCACCAGATATTGTATGGAAGTGTTGAATCACTATATTTTACACCTGACATTAATATTACACTGCATGCTAACTAACTGGAATTTAAATAAAAACTTAAAAAAATACACAAATGGCCAATAAGCACATGAAAAGATGCTCAGTATCACCAATCATTAGGGACATGCAATCGAAACTATAATGAGATATCAGCCATTAGGATGGCTACTAGGAAAAGAAAAGAAAACATGTGTTGGTGATGGGGTGAACCATCATGCCCTGTCAGTAGGACCATAAAATGGGACAGTTCCTGTGGCAAACAGTATAGCAGTTCCTCAAGAAATAAAAATGGCATTGCCATATGATTCAGCAATTCCACTCCTCGGTATATACCTAAGAGAGTTGAAAGCCGGGTCTCAAAGAGCCATTTGTACCTCCAAGGTCATAGCAGCATTGTTCACAATAGCTAAAATGTTGAAGCAACCTAGGTGTCCATGGACAGATGAGTAAGAAAAATGTGGTATATACATACAACAAAATACCATCCAGTCTCAGAAAAGAAGGACATTTTGCAATATGTGACAACATGGATGAATCTTGAGGATACCATTATAAGTGAAATAAGCCTGTCACGAAAACATAATACCATATGATTCCACTTGTATGAGGTACTTAGTTAAGTTGATGGGAGGTTACTAAGGGATAGCGGAACAGGAGAATGGGGAGTTGTTCAGTAGGTACAGAGCTTTATTTCTATGGTATAGAAAGAGATATTGGGATGGATGGTGGTGATGGTTGCACAAGAAGAGAATCTATTAAATACCGCTGAACTGTACACTTAAAAATGGTTAAGATGGTCATTTTTTTGCTATGTGTATCTACCAAAATATTTTTTTTAAAAAAGAAAAATGCTGATACACACTATAACATGGATGAAACTTGAAAGCATTATGCTAAGTGAAATAACCCATACACAAAATGGAAAATACTGTATGATTTTATCCATATGAGGTGGGTAGAGTTGCCAAGTTCATAGAGACAGAGAGTAGAATGATGGCTGCCAGGGGCTGGGGGAGGAGGGAATGGGGAGTTAGTGTTTAAAGTGCACCTGAATTTTAGTTCAGGAAGATGAAAAAGTTCTGGAGATGGATGGTGATGACAGCTACACAGCAATGTGAATATACTCAATGCCACCGAATTACATAATTAAAATTTGTTAAAATGGTAAATATTATGTATAGTTTAACACAATAAAAAATAGAAGTAAAAAAATTCTGAGTTTTGAATTTTGATTATTCCTTTTAAATTATTCCTAGAGGTTCTATTTGGTTCTATTTCAGATCTTCTATGTCATTTTTTATAGTTTCCTATTTTCTGCAGATATTTTTTAAGCTTTAAATACCTTTTAACATTCTAAGTGTTGTCATTTTGTAACTTGTGTCTTATAAACTAATACCTGCGTCTTTTTCAGGTCTGTTTCTGTTACCCATTGTTTCTACTGGCTCTCACTTGTGGTGCCTTTTTCCTTATATACTTGCTTATTTTTTTTTTTTTTATTGTATGCTGCTCATTGTTCTTGAAAAGTATTTGTGGGATAAAGTGCTTTTCTTCAGGATTTGCATTTGTTTTTGCAAGTTGCCTGGGGTTACTACCAGCCAAAGACCACTTTCTTTTCTTTTTTTTTTTTTAGTCTTTTTTGTTTATTATTATGTTCAGTTAGCCAACATACAGTACATCATTAGTTTTTGATGTAGTGTTCAGCGATTCATTAGCTGCGTATAACACCCAGTGCTCATCACATGTGCCCTCCTTAATACCCATCACCTGGTTACCCTATCACCCTCCCTTCTGTAACCCTCAGTTGGTTTTCTGGTGTCCAGAGTCTCTCATGGTTTGTTTCCCTCTCTGGAAGAAATCAGAGAGGGAGACAAAGACCACTTTAAACTAAACTCACAATTGAGATTACTTCGAGACTACCTTAGAAATGTGAATTTGGGATGCAAATCTCCACAATAGCCTATCTAAGATTACAAGTTCTCAGAGGGGTGCCCCCCACACTCTGCTCAGTGTGTCAGCAACTCTCATTTAGTTCCCTGCTTCATCTTTATTGTGAGAGTATAGATTTTCAGGTTCATAGCTTAATGTTGGAAGATCCTCCTATTATACTGCTCATTTTTGATGTTTTCCCCCTCAACATCAAGAGAATGATCAGAGTTCAAGTTTGCCTGGGTCAACAAATGCCCTCAAAGCAAAAGCAACTCCAGCATTGCTCTTACCTCTCTGGGGTTTCCTCTTTCCCTTAGATTTTTGTCCCATTAATTCTTTACTATTAGGTTTGAAACATGAAATTATTACTAGTTGACCTCTTTTGACTGTCAAAAAGCAAATATAATAAATGTAATATTGAGCTAGGCTTCAGATGCTTAAAAAATGCTTCTTCTGTTTTATCCAGCATCTAAAATTTTTCTCAGTGGGAGGGTTGGCCCAAATAATGTAGTCTGCCAAATTCCCAGAAACGGAGGCAATCTTTCAATTCTTCCTGCTGATGGTTGTGGGAAGACTTCCCTCTCCAAACTCAGCTCATCCACATGTACTCTCTGGAAACTTCCTCCTACATACTATCTCCTTCTCTCAGGTGACACAATTTTTTTCTTTTTCAGGTTACTCCTTCTCTTCTTCCCTTTTTTGGTTAATGGTTCATGTTTCTCTCTTCACTGGAATACTTCTCCAGCATGTGGGAATGACCTCTTTATCAAGATCTATCTTCTATCTAGCTTACTGTAGGGGTACAGCAGGAAAGAGAAAGATAGTGAAAAACCTGAAATAAATGAAGCACAGGAAACACAGGGGAGAGGCAAAGGGCTGTTGTGAAAGGCTAATGTGAATGAAGTCCAGAATTATAGCTGTGTGGCTGGCTAGCAGAGCAGCTGGTCCCATTCAAAGCAGGAAGGCAGAGGGCCACAGAAAAGAGATCTCTAAAAAAGAAAGTCAAGAGATCATGGGATGTGTTCAAATGCATTGAGAGAATGTATCCAGAGCAATGCTAGTGAATAAGCAAACAAGATAATAACAACACACACGCAAAACAAAGAAACATAAAACAAAAGCCATTAATAACTTCAGGGAGGGACGCCTGGGTGGCTCAGTCCTTAAGCGTTTGCCTTTGGCTCAGGTCATGATCCCAGGGTCCTGGGATCGAGTCCTGCATCCGGCCCTCTGCTCAGCGAGGAGACTGCTTCTCCCTCTGCCTGCCGCTCCCCCTGCTTGGGCTCTCTCTCTCTCTCTAATAAATAAATAAAATCTTCAAAAAAAATAACTTCAGGGAAAGAAAAGTTGTACAGTAAAGGAAAGATGGTCATAGCCATTATGCGTGTAGCTCAGCTCTAGATAATATTTACTATTAGATAGAGATATTATAGATAATATTTACTATAGATAATATGACATATGAATATGAAAAAATGGTTTATTGTGACAAAACTGTACTAGGAGAAGGGGGAATATACTTGTGGGTGAGAGGTGGTATAAGACAGCTAAATTCTTATTTTCCTTTATAGTAAGTCAATAGATAGTATCTAAACTAAAAAATAAAAATAAAAAGAAACAATATAAGCATGACATGTGGAAGTATAAATATTATGAAAATGTTAGAAGAAATAACTAAAAGAAATAAAATCAATTGCATCTGAGAATTCGGAATCAAAAGTGAGTGTGGCAAGGAACTGCTGTTTTTAATTATAAGTCTTCTAGTATATTACTTGACTTTTTAAACTATGTGCTTTTATTACTATCATAAAAAATAAAAAATTGATTTAAAAACATAAACATCAGAAATAAAGAAAAAATTATCGTTATATGCAGTTGTAATGGATTGGATATTTTGAAAACCCAAGAGACTAAAAAATTAGTATTGATAAGAATATCTAATGAGCTTCCTGGATACAAAGTAAATCTACAAAAATCTATAGCCTTTCTTTGTATTAACAAATTTAGTTAGAAATTAAAATGAAAAGATCCTACTCATGCTAGTGACAAAAATTCAATAGGTCATAGGAAGTATCTAGCAAGAGTGATACAATACTTATTGAAGAAAATTTTATAATTTTGTTTAAGGAATTAAAAAATATTAAAACATTGAAGAGACACACCATGTTTCTAGATATAAACACAAAATTGTATAGGAACAAAAATAAAATGCAGTTCTAAATGGAATTTCAATGGTATATCTTAGAATAGAACAAATATATTTTACAGGTAATATGACAGAATAAAGTTTAAGAATACCCCAGAACATTTTATTTAAAAAAAATGGTGTAGAGCAAGTGTTTTGCCTCACCAGATTATTACAATTTACTTTAAAACAGCTTTAAGAGTTGGCATAAAAATGACATAAATCAGAAACAAATGAAACTAAATAAAGTCCAGAAATATTAACATTTTCCTTATTGTCTTTGGCTTACTTCATTTATTAAAGACATGTATTACTTCATAATTTTAAAAAATCTAATAAAGACAATTTAAAAACAATCTAATGAAATCTTTCTATTTATATGCACTTTCCATATCTTTTTAGAAAAATAATGGTATTTTTGTCAGATGACTTTTTATTTTTCTGCATGTGTTTTTCTTCTTTTTAAAATTCCAAGGATCATTTTCAAGTATTCAATAACCCATAAGTATATTGAGAAAAACATGTAAGTTCCTCTTCAAGATCCAGTCTAGTCCCAAAGAAAGTTTAGAGTGTGTCTTCTCCATTGAATATTAAGATTCCTTTGCATGATTTCAGATCACACATTTTTATGGTCCTATAAGGAACCCTGTATATGTGTTTAGGTATTATTTGCCTTTTAACAACTAAAATGGAGTAAATCTGGATTTATTATTATTCAGTCTTTAAAATATAATCATTTAAAAATGTCAAATCCAACAGAACCATAGATTATTAAAAGTTTTTCATTGCAGAGCCAATCTCCCCATCTCATCCCCAATTTCAACTCTCTTGCCAGAGTAATAGAATGGTGAGGATCGTTCTAGTTCTTTGTTTAATAATATGTATATATGTTTTGCACTTGCACAAATGGGTCATAATAAATGTATTGTTTTGAGGCTCTATTATTTGCATTTAAGAATAGATCTTAGGTCTCTTTCTCCTTCGGCACATATAGAACCACATCATTCTGGTAAAGGGCTGCATGACATTTTACGGTAGAAATACACTATTGTTTATTTTCACAGTCTTATTCCAACAGACATTTAAATTTCTCCAGTTTTGGCTATTGCCAGCTATGCTGCAGGGAATGCTCCTGAACATGTGGACTTGTGCATGGTGCAAGGATTTGGGTCAGCTATGTTTTTAACTGTGAGATTGTTGAGTCAGAGGATGATCAATTGATGGACACCACTCAATGCCCCGCCCAACATGGTCCCCATGCCACACTTTTACCAACAGTGTTTGATGAGTCCCTTTATCCCACACTCTAACCCACATGGGATATGATCAATCTTCTTAAATTTTTGCCAATCTGATAGATTCTAAAATGTCATCTCATTGTTTGAATTTGCATTTTCATGCACAGTACTTCATGGTTTACCAGCCATTTATATTTCTTCTGTGAATTGTTTTTATTTTTATTTTTAAAAATTTTTAAATTTTATTATGTTATGTTAGTCACCATACCATACATCATTAGTTTTTGATGTGGTGATCCAAGATCCATTGTGAATTGTTTTTAAATACGATTTGTCCATTTATTCTATCAGGCTGTTCTTTTTTTTTGATTAACGTTTATAAATTTGTTACAATTTGTAACTTGACCATAGTCTTGTATACATATTACAGATATTTTCTATCTAAGTCTCCCTGGTCATCAAACCTTGCAAATGATGTTATGACTATACAGAAGTTTTAAAAATGATAGATGGTTAAATCTGTTAAGCGTTCTCATTAAAGCCCTTGGATTTGGTATTCTGCTTAGAAAGACTTTTTGCATATCAAATATGAAGATATGCCCCTATATATTTTTCTAATACTGTTATAATTTTATTTTTCTGCATTTGATTCTTTAATACAGTTGGATTTTATTTTTGTATATAGTGGTGTTTTAGGAAACTAAGTATATTATTTTTAATTGTAGTTAGTCATCCTACCTTCATTTATTGAACATTCTAGTCTCTGTTGGTGATGGTCCTCTATCAGAGGTCCTCTAACAGAAAAATCATGAGTCTGTTCCAAGACTTGTCCTTTTCCATCCATCTATTTGTTATTCTGATATGCCAATGCCACAATGTTTTGATTACTGTAACTTTATAGAATATTTTGATATCTAGTACATCAGAAACCTGTCATTTTTCTTATTTTTCAAACACTTCCAGCTATTCTATATTTTAAATAAAATCCATTTTGCACATTCCATAGGAACCCTTCAGGATTTTGCTTGGGATTTTATTAAATTTGTGCATTATTTGGGGGCAGACTCTACCCCTTTATAAAATTGAACATTTCCAGGGAGTCTCATAGAGTTACTCAGGCTTTTTAAATGTTGTTCAGTAAATTGGTGTACATTTTTTCATCTATAATTTATAGTCTTTTATCTATGGGAGGTTTAAAATACTTCATTTGTTGTTTTGAATGGAATATTCCTCCATTACAATTATAAATGGTGATTGGTGATGTAGGGGAAGTCTATGCCTTTGTGTGTGGCAGGGTATGGAGGGTGAGGTGCTAGCAAAAGAAGGGAATGGCTAAACATTATTTCCCTCACTTGCTTTTCTGAAAGCATTTAGACCTCATCTTCATACCATTTTTTTTTTTTTACAAACTCTGGTGCATCATGGGTACTACTGATAATTCTTTAAGTTCTTTTTTTTCTACTTTTTAAAAAATTTTTTTATTGTTATGTTAATCACCATATACTACATCATTAGTTTTTGTTGTAGTGTTCCATGATTCATTGTTTGTGCATAACACCCAGTGCTCCACACAGAATGTGCCCTCTTTAATACCCATCACCAGGCTAACCCATCCCCCTACCCTCCTCCCCTCTAGAACCCTCAGTTTGTTTTTCAGAGTCCATTGTCTCTCATGGTTCATCTCCCCCTCTGACTTACTCCCCTTCATTCTTCCCCTCCTGCTATCTTCTTCTTTTTCTTTTTTCTTAACATATGTTGCATTATTTGTTTCAGAAGTACAGATCTGTGATTCAACAGTCTTGCACAATTCACAGCGTTCACCATAGCACACACCCTCCCCAATGTCTACCACCCAGCCACCCCATCCCTCCCACCCCCCAACACTCCAGCAACCCTCAGTTTGTTTCCTGAGATTAAGAATTCCTCATATCAGTGAGGTCATATGATACATGTCTTTCTCTGAGTGACTTATTTCACTCAACATAACACCCTCCAGTTCCATCCACGTCGTTGCAAATGGCAAGATCTCATTCCTTTTGATGGCTGCATAATATTCCATTGTGAATATATACCACATCTTCTTTATCCATTCATCTGTCGATGGACATCTTGGCTCTTTCCACAGTTTGGCTATTGTGGACATTGCTGCTATAAACATTGGGGTGCATGTACCCCTTCGGATCCCTACATTTGTATCTTTGTGGTAAATACCCCGTAGTGCAATTGCTTGATGGTATGGTAGCTCTATTTTCAACTGTTTGAGGAACCTCCATACTGTTTTCCAGAGGGGTTGCACCAGCTTGCATTCCCACTGACAGTGTAGGAGGGTTCCCCTTTCTCCACATCCCCGCCAACATCTGTCGTTTCCTGACTTGTTAATTTTAGCCATTCTGACTGGTGTGAGGTGGTATCTCATTGAGGTTTTGATTTGGATTTCCCTGATGCTGAGCGATGTTGAGCACTTTTTCATGTGTCTGTTGGCCATTTGGATGTCTTCTTTGGAAAAATGTCTGTTCATGTTTCTGCCCATTTCTTGATTGGATTATTTGTTCTTTGGGTGTTGAGTTTGATGAGTTCTTTATAGATTTTGGATACTAGCCCTTTATCTGATATGTCATTTGCAAATATTTTCTCCCATTCTGTCGGTTGTCTTTTGGTTTTGTGGACTGTTTCTTTTGCTGTGCGAAAGCTTTTTATCTTGATGAAATCCCAATAGTTCATTTTTGCCCTTGCTTCCCTTGCCTTTGGCGATGTTTCTAGGAAGAAGTTGCTGTGGCTGAGGTCGAAGAGGTTGCTACCTGTGTTCTCCTTTAGCATTTTGATGGACTCCTGTCTCACGTTTAGGTCTTTCAACCATTTGGAGTCTATTTTTGTGTGTGGTGTAAGGAAATGGTCCAGTTTCATTCTTCTGCATGTGGCTGTCCAATTTTCCCAACACCATTTGTTGAAGAGACTGTCTTTTTTCCATTGGACATTCTTTCCTGCTTTGTCAAAGATAAGTTAACCATAGAGTTGAGGGTCCATTTCTGGGCTCTTGATTCTGTTCCATTGATCTATATGTCTGTTTTTGTGCCAGTACCATACTGTCTTGATGATGACAGCTTTGTAATAGAGTTGGAAGTCCGGAATTGTGATGCCCCCAGCTTTGCTTTTCTTTTTCAATATTCCTCTGGCTATTCGGGGTCTCTTCTGGTTCCATACAAATTTTAGGATTCTTTGTTCCATTTCTTTGAAAAAAGTGGATGGTATTTTGATGGGGATTGCATTGAATGTGTAGATGGCTCTAGGTAGCATTGACATCTTCACAATGTTGGTTCTCCCAATCCATGAGCATGGAACGTTTTTCCATTTCTTTGTGTCTTCTTCAATTTCCTTCATGAGTATTTTATAGTTTTCTGAGTACAGATCCTTTGCCTCTTTGGTTAGATTTATTCCTAGGTATCTTATGGTTTTGGGTGCAATTGTAAATGGGATCGACTCCTTGATTTGTCTCTCTTCTGTCTTGTTGTTGGTATATAGGAATGCCACTGATTTCTGTGCATTGATTTTGTATCCTGCTACTTTACTGAATTCCTGTATGAGTTCTAGCAGTTTTGGGGTGGAGTCTTTTGGGTTTTCCACATACAGTATCATATCATCTGCAAAGAGTGAGAGTTTGACTTCCTCTTTGCCGATTTGGATGCCTTTGATTTCTTTCTGGTGTCTGATTGCTGTGGCTAGGACTTCTAATACTATGTTGAATAGCAGTGGTGAGAGTGGACATCCCTGCCACGTTCCTGACCTTAGGGGAAAAGCTCTCAGCTTTTCCCCATTGAGAATGTTATTTGCTGTAGGTTTTTCATAGATGCCTTTTATGATATTGAGGTATGTACCCTCTATCCCTATACTCTGAAGAGTTTTGATGAAGAAAGGATGCTGTACTTTGTCAAATGCTTTTTCTGCATCTATTGAGAGGATCATATGATTCTTGTTCTTTCTTTGGTTAATGTATTGTATCACGTTGATTGATTTGTGGATGTTGAACCAACCTTGCAGCCCAGGGATAAGTCCCACTTGGTCATGGTGAATAATCCTTTTAATGTACTGTTGGAGCCTATTGGCTAGTAATTTGGTGAGAATTTTTGCATCCCTGTTCATCAAGGATATTGGTCTGTAATTCTCCTTTTTGATGGGGTCTTTGCCTGGTTTTGGGATCAATGTAATGCTGGCCTCATAAAATGAGTTTGGAAGTTTTCCTTCCATTTCTATTTTTTGGAACAGTTTCAGGAGAATAGGTATTAACTCTTCTTTAAATGTCTGATAGAATTCCCCTGGGAAGCCATCTGGCCCTGGGCTTTTGTTTCTTGGGAGATTTTTGATGACTGCTTCAATTTCCTTAGTGGCTATAGGTCTGTTCAGGTTTTCTATTTCTTCCTGGTTCAATTTTGGTACTTGATCCATCTCTAGGAATGCACCCATTTCTTCCAGGTTATCTAATTTGCTGGCATAGAGTTGCTCATAATATGTTCTTATAATTGTTTGTCTTTCTTTGGTGTTGGTTGTGATCTCTCCTCTTTCATTCATGATTTTGTTGATTTGGGTCATTTCTCTTTTCTTTTTGATAAGTCTGGCCAGGGGTTTATCAATCTTGTTAATGCTTTCAAAGAACCAGCTCCTAGTTTCGTTGATCCGTTCTACTGTTCTTTTGGTTTCTAGTTCATTGATTTCTGCTCTGATTTTTATTATTTCTCTTCTCCCGCTGGGTTTAGGCTTTATTTGCTGTTCTTTCTCCAGCTCCTTTAGGTGAAGGGTTAGGTTGTGTTTTTGAGACCTTTCTTGTTTCTTGAGAAAGGCTTGTATTGCTAT
>NW_027397109.1:6167944-6169565 GCF_003265705.2 Callorhinus ursinus
ATTGCCACCCCAGCTTTCTTTTGGTGTCCATTAGCATGGTAAATGGTTTTCCACCCCCTCACTTTCAATCTGGGGGTGTCTTTGGGTCTAAAATGAGTCTCTTGCAGACAGCATATTGATGGGTCTTGTTTTTTAATCCAATCCTGTGTCTTTTGATTGGGGCATTGAGCCCATTTACATTCAGGGTAACTATTGAAAGATATGAATTTAGTGCCATTGTATTGCCTGTAAGGTGACTGTGACTGTATATTGTCTGTGTTCCTTTCTGATCTATGCTGCTTTTAGGCTCTCTCTTTGCTTAGAGGACCCCTTTCAATATTTCCTGGAGGGCTGGTTTTGTGTTTGTAAATTCCTTTAGTTTTTGTTTGTCCTGGAAGCTTTTTATCTATCCTTCTATTTTCAATGACAGCCTAGCTGGATATAGTATTCTTGGCTGCGTATTTTTCTCGTTTAGTGCTCTGAAGATATCATGCCAGTCCTTTCTGGCCTGCCAGGTCTCTGTGGATAGGTCTGTTGCCAATCTAATATTTCTACCATTGTAGGTTACATATCTCTTCTCCCGAGCTGCTTTCAGGATTTTCTCTTTGTCTCTGAGACTCGTAAGTTTTACTATTAGATGTCGGGGTGTTGACCTATTATTATTGATTTTGAGAGGGGTTCTCTGTGCCTCCTGGATTTTGATGCCTGTTTCCTTCCTCACATTAGGGAAGTTCTCTGCTATTATTTGCTCCAATATACCTTCTGCCCCCCTCTCTCTTTCTTCTTCTTCTGGGATCCCAATTATTCTAATGTTGTTTCATCTTATCGTATCACTTATCTCTCGAATTCTGCCCTCGTGATCCTGTAGTTGTTTATCTCTCTTTTTCTCAGCCTCTTTATTCTCCATTATTTGGTCTTCTATATCACTGATTCTCTCTTCTGCCTCATTTATCCTAGCAGTTAGTGCCCCCATTTTTGATTGCACCTCATCAATAGCCTTTTTGATTTCGACTTGGTTAGATTTTAGTTCTTTTATTTCTCCAGAAAGGGTTTCTCTAATAACTTCCACGCTTTTTACAAGCCCAGCTAGTATCTTTAAAGTCATGATTCTGAACTCTAGGTCCGGCATCGTACGAATGTCCATATTGAGTAGGTCCCTGGCTGACGGTACTACCTCTTGTTCTTTTTGCTGAGGTGATTTTTTTCGTCTTGTCATTTTGTCCAGAGGAGAATAGATGAATGACAGAACAAAATGCTAACAGGTTAACAACGTCCCCAGCAAATATACTCTATACAAATCAGAAAAGACCTGAAACCAGGGGAAAAGAAAGGGAAAGAAAGAAAAAAGAAAGAGAAAAAAAAAAGATAAAAACAAAAACAGAACAATACAAAAAAAGCAGAATATGATCAAATATGATCAGGCTAGTGCATAGATCAGTGCCACACACTAGATTTTGGGCGTATTTTGGTCTGTTAGAAAAAAGTGCCTCCTAAAATTTTAAAGGAAGAAAGACATATATGTACAAAATAAGGGTTGATACAATGAAGGGATGGAAGATGATTGTAAAGATGAAAATTATAAAAGATTTTATAAAAGGAATTGAGAAGATAAGTTGTTTGAAAAAAGAAAGAAGAAGATTTT
>NW_027397109.1:6169665-6170675 GCF_003265705.2 Callorhinus ursinus
CTACTATGAAGGGATAAAATATGACTCTAAAAATGAAAAATAAAAAATGTTTTTTTAAAAAAGGGATTAATAAGATGTTGGTTGAAAAAGGGAAAAAGAAAAATTAAAAAAAACAGTTAAAAAAATTAACTTTGATGAACTAATGAATCATGGTAAAAAAAAGCCATGAATTCTATGTGCAGTATTCCCCTAGCGCCGGAGTTCTCCCGTTCTCCTTGATCGGTAAACGTGGTCTTGGCTTGCTGGCTGTTCGTGCTGATCTTCTGGGGGAGGGGCCTGTTGCTGTGGTTCCCAAATGTCTTTGCTGGAGGCGGAATTGCCCCGCCCTTGTTGGTCCAGGCTAAGCAATCTGCTCAGGTTTGCTCTCGGGAGCTTTTTTTCCCTGCAAGCTCTTGGTACAGCTTTGGAGGACCAGGGTGAAAATGGTGGCCTCCCAATCTCCACCCGGAGGAGCTGAGAACTCGGGACCCCGCTCCTCGGTGCGCCCCCAGAGAAAAGCAGTCACTCCCGTGTCCCCAGTCTCCGGCTGCACTCTGTGCTCACTCGGCCTGTGACCGAGTGTTTCTATGTCTGGCACCCGACCCCGTGTGGAGTCTCCAAACCCAGCAGATACCTGCGGTGCACTCCCGTGCCGCTCCTCCCGGGGAAGGAAGGGGAATCTCCCCGGCTCTGCCGCTTGTTGGGTCCCTGCTGGAGGAGCAGTGGCCCAACTGGGCCACGGATCACAGTTTATGGCAACCCCGAGCTGAGAGCCCGCGCCTCGGCTCCGTCTCTGCAGCCAGCTTCCCCGCTCCGATACCTGGGAGCTCTGCCGCACTCAGGCACCCCCGGTCTTTCTGTGACCCTGAGGGTCCTGAGACCACACTGTTCCGCCAGGGTTCCACCCCCCGCTTAGCCACTGGAGCGACGTCCCTCCGCCGAGCCAACTTCTAAAAGTTCCGATTTTGTGCTCCGCGGCTCTATCACTTGCCAGAAGCGGCCCACGGAGGCCCCCTCCCCCGCCGTCTATC